>NC_050580.1:80628229-80635729 GCF_011100635.1 Trichosurus vulpecula | reverse complement strand
TATTGCTGGCAATAGGTAAGTCCTTCCCAGTTGGTCATCATACAATATTGCTGTTGCTCTGTACAATATTCTGCTGGTTCTGCTCCCCTCTCTTTTCATCCATTCACATACGTCTCCTATAATGGTAAGAAAAGAGGGACTTTTTCTTGTTTTTGTTTTGGAGTACTTCTCAGCACCGAGACAATCAAGTGCCTTTGAGTCTTGTCTTTGTTTCAATCAAGAGTCTTCGATTGAATCAGGGGTCTTTGATGACCTGCTTAAGTCACAGGAAGGCCTGGGTCACATGGGTTTGAGTCTCATGGTTGTAACATTCTCTGACCCTGAAGAAGGATGTATACATATTGGAAGGTTAGCATTTTGGTCACTCACTAGAGGAATGTCATGTGATTTGACCAGATGACACTCTTGGTAGTTGTTAAGGAGCCCCCCAACATTGAAAAAACCCAGATGTTGGTGCTTCTCTCTCTGGTAACTGTATATAAAATGTCTTGGACAGACAGCTAGAAGCCTGTCTGCTAATTTGTGTTATTTTGCTCTGTTTATTTAATTTCTGCTTGTAATTTCTGTTTGTGTTTTCTCTGAAGTTCAGGGTGCTGACTAATCCCAGAAACTAAGTGAATGATACATACACACACACACACACACACACACACACATACATGCGCACACACATACACACACACACAAACATACATTCACATAATTCCTGAGTTTGTTTTGGCCAGTAGACTCACAAGTATTTTATAGTGTCAGTAGATACTTTAAATGCAATTTCTCTTTCAGTCTCTTCCTGCTGCACTTTCTTGGTAATACATAGAAATACTCATGATTTCTGTGGGTTTCTTTTATATCCTGCAATTTTGCTGTAGTTATTAATGATTTCAACTAAAACCAATCCATTCTCCATTCACCTGCCAAAATAATTTCCCTAAAATTCAGGTTGGATTATGTCCCCTCCTGTTAGGGTCTTGACCAGCAAGTTGCCCTATCTCAGTACGCAATGATGAGGTGAGAGCCAAGATGGCTATAACTCCGATTTATTGGTAGACATTATCCAGTTTTATAGGGTTTTAGACTACATAAGCAGAAGCAGGTGTTCAAGGGGTATGGGGATGAGAGCATGGGAAGATTGATATCTGCTGGGAAGATTCTGGATTGTTGTAAACTATGTTGCCTACAAGCGTATGGGAACAACTAGGGCTGTGGTAAGGTGGTTTCCATAGGAGTATGGGAACAGGAGAGGGGTGCTGTTCTACAGTATCTAGGAAGGCTGGGAACAGAAGGGGAGTGCTGTTCTACAGTATCTAAAGAGGCATGGGAAGGCTCGGGCAGGATACAGGTTGGTATCAATACTGTATGAGCTATGTGAGGCATGGGGCAGGATGCCCCTGTAAAGTATCCAAGAAGTTCCCATTAATTAAAGCATGTTTGTGTTAGGCACTGGTTCAAGAGCATTAGGTCGTGGCCAGTCCTGCATGAGAAAGGATGGCTATCAGAGCAGGAGGGGGGCTGCTAGGGACGGAAGTCTTTCCTCTGGGCGCCTACCGTTCCAACTCCTACTAAGCCTGTCTGGTTTTACCCAGGAAACAGGCCAAGCGCTACGGTCCGAGCAGCCCCGGTCGGCACTAACTCCCTACACCCTCCCCCACTCAATAAACTCCAGTGGTTCCCTATCCCTTTGAAGATGAATTCCAAAATCCTCTGTTTGGCATTCATGGCCCTTCATAACCTAATCCCTTCTTTTCTTTCCTGGGTTCTTATACTTTATTCCTCACCATGTACTCTCATATAAGGATACTGGCCTCTTGACTGTTCCACAAACTAAGATGGAATATCGCTTGTCTCTGGGAATATCCTCCAGCTGTTCCCCATACCTAGAATGCTCTCCCTCCTCATCACTACCTACTGGCTTCCTTTTAGTCCCAACTAAAAAACCACCTTTTACAGGAAGCTTTTCCTAACCCCTTTTAATCCTATGCCTTTCCCTCTTTTGATTATTTTCTATTTATTCTGTATATAGCTTGTTTGTGCTTCCTTGTTTTCTCCCCCACTAGACTGTAAGCTGCTTAACTTCAGGGCTTGCGTTTTGCATCTTTTTGTATCCCCAATACAAAGCAGAGCTTGTCACATAGTACATACATAGTAAATTTTAATTGGATGACATACTCTACACAGTCACTTTTACGAAAAGAAAGGAGAAATAAATACAAGATATAAATTGCTCAGCAAGACCACTTCTGAGATTACATTGTTGTCGTTCTGACCCAGTTAGGATCTGAGTTATAAACTTGACCATCCGCCTTAGAATTCAAGAGCTTTATAATCCCTATTATTCCAGCAGGCAGCCAGCAACCAAGGTGCTGCTGTGGATAGAGCTGGGCCTGGAGTTGGGAAGACCTGAGACACTTACTAGCAAATCAGTTATCCTCAGTTTCCTCAACTGTAAAATGGTGATAACATCACCTATCTCCTAAAGCTCTTGTGAGAATCCAATGAGATGCTATTGGTACAGTACTTGTACAGTGTCTGGTACATAGTAAAAGGTATACAAATGCTTATGTCCTTTCCCCCATAATTTCTTTTTATTATGGGCCTATAAGGTAATCATTTCTTGGGTTCATTAAAGTACAAGAAATTGCAACAACAAACTTTACTGCTCTCTCTTTTGCAATTACTTTTTGTTAATATTTAATTGACAATTCCCTTGTGTTTTCTCTAGTCTTACCCGGCCACATGCTCGTCTGGATAAGATTACTCCCACCATTTACTGCCTTTGCTCTTACTCCTGTGCCAATGAATGAAGCTAGAGAAAATCACCAAAAGAGTGTATTGGGTCTAGTATAAACTTTTTCTGTCATCTCAATTGAGCCCTCACTGTGGCAGAGGAATCCTTTTATGCCTCCATGATCAATGAGCAATCTTACAATGATTTTCTAATCTTTTTGTCCCCCTTCTAGTATCTCTGGGCTTCCCCTCCTTGCACCCCAATCAGCTGACAGCCTCATCTCATATTTCAGTAAAAGAACTGTAGTAATTTGCCCATAGCTCCCTCTTATACCTCCCTCTGTCCCACCTTCCTTCTTTCCTTCCTTCTTTCTTCCCTTTTTTCCTTTCTTCTTTTCTTCCTACCATAACAAGGGAGTGGCTAGTGAAGCTGCAGTCCTGGGAGAATATGCATATTGAGTAGAAACCAGAGTATATACAAAAGGCTCCCTTAGGGGCCACTTGGTCCCTCTCCTTTTTAGTGTCTAGGGATGATGATGAGCTTTCTTGTGAGTGAAGGAACTAAGACTCTCTCTCACTCAGAGTTTATAAAGTCTGCTATGTAGGATCTTGCCTGGAATATATATTAGGCCCTTACATTATCTGGAACTCATTGAACAAATTCTTCACTGGGAATCTTTGTTATTAGATTCTTTAAATTGAAAGCCACTAGTAAATAAGTGGCAATTATTTTTCTCTCATTTTGTTTCTTTCAATTTTTCCTTAAATTCATTTAAAAACAATATGAAACATTCATTTTTTAAAATTTAAAGGTCCAGGGGCGGAGCCAAGATGGCGGCTGGTAAGCACGGACTAGAGTGAGCTCCGTACCCGAGTCCCTCCAAAAACCTATAAAAATGGCTCTGAACCAATTCTAGAACGGCAGAACCCACAGAACAGCAGAGGGAAGCAGGGCTCCAGCCCAGGACAGCCCGGATGGTCTCTGGGTGAGCTCTATTCCACACGGAGCTGGGAGCTGGGAGCTGGGAGCTGGGAACGGAGTGGAGCAGAGCCCAGCCTGAGCGGCGTGGACGATCCAGACCAGAAGCCTGGCGGAGGGGGCCCTAGCGCCCTGAATATGTGAGCTGCGGCAGTTACTAGACCCCTCGACCCACAAACACCAAAGACGGCGGAGAAGGTTAGTGGGAAAAGCTGCGGGAGTGGAAGGAGTTCGCGGTTCGGCTTCCAGCCCCGGGGGCAGCGGAGGTGGGGCAGCTACAGCTGTTGTTACTTCCGGCTCCAGGCCCACCTGGTGGGGGGAATTAAGTGGCGGATCACAGCAGGGGTGCACAGCCTGCCGAAGATCTGAGCCCAGTCTGGACTGGGGGTCCTTGGGGAAGGAGGAGTGCGGCTCTGACAGAGCTGGCACCTCCCCCCCAAACGTAGAACATAGAACTCTGTAATCTACAAGCAGTCATACCCCACTGAAAAACTCAAGGGTCAAGTTAGTTGGTTGGGAATATGGCCAGGACGCGAAAACGCGCCCAGATTCAGTCTCAGACTTTGGATTCTTTCTTTGGTGACAAAGAAGACCAAAACATACAGCCTAAAGAAGACAGCAAAGTCATAGAGCCTACAACCAAAGCCTCCAAGAAAAACATGAACTGGCCCCAGACCATAGAAGAACTCAAAAAGGATTTGGAAAAGCAAGTTAGAGAAGTAGAGGAAAAATTGGGAAGAGAAATAAGAAGGATGCGAGAAAACCATGAAAAACAAGTCAATGACTTGCTAAAGGAGACCCAAAAAAATACTGAAAAATACACTGAAGAAAACAACACCTTACAAAATAGACTAACTCAAATGGCAAAAGAGCTCCAAAAAGCCAATGAGGAGAAGAATGCCTTGAAAGGCAGAATTAGCCAAATGGAAAAGGAGGTCCAAAAGACCACTGAAGAAAATACTACTTTAAAAATTAGATTGGAGCAAGTGGAAGCTAGTGACTTTATGAGAAATCAGGATATTATAAAACAGAACCAGAGGAATGAAAAAATGGAAGACAATGTGAAATATCTCCTTGGAAAAACCACTGACCTGGAAAATAGATCCAGGAGAGATAATTTAAAAATTATTGGACTACCTGAAAGCCATGATCAAAAAAAGAGCCTAGATACCATCTTTCAGGAAATTATCAAGGAGAACTGCCCTGATATTCTAGAGCCACAGGGCAAAATAGAAATTGAAAGAATCCATCGATCGCCTCCGCAAATAGATCCCAAAAAGAAATCTCCTAGGAATATTGTTGCCAAATTCCAGAGCTCCCAGATCAAGGAGAAAATACTGCAAGCAGCCAGAAAGAAACAATTTGAATATTGTGGAAACCCAATCAGAATAACCCAAGATCTGGCAGCTTCTACATTAAGAGATCGAAGGGCTTGGAATGCGATATTCCGGAGGTCAATGGAGCTAGGATTAAAACCTAGAATCACCTACCCAGCAAAACTGAGTATCATGTTCCAAGGCAAAATATGGACTTTCAATAAAATGGAGGACTTTCAAGCTTTCTCAGTGAAAAGACCAGAACTGAATAGAAAATTTGACTTTCAAACACAAGAATCAAGAGAAGCATGAAAAGGTAATCAAGAAACGGAAATTGCAAGGGACTTACTAAAGTTGAACTGTTTTGTTTACATTCCTACATGGAAAGATGATGAGTATGATTCAGGAGACCTCAGTATTAGGGTAGTTGAAGGGAATATGCATATATATATATGCATATATATATGTTTATGTATATATATAAGTGAATGTGTATATATGCATGTATCTATGTGTATATGTATGTATGTGTATGTATGTGTATATATATATATATGTAAAAGAAAGAGAGCAGACACAGGGTGAGTTGAGGATGAAGGGAAGATGGCTAAAAGAAATAAATTGAAATTAAGGGATGAGAGAGTAACTTACTGAGAGAGGGAGATAGGGAGAGATAGAATGGGGTGGATTATCTCCCATAAAGGTGGCAAGAGGAAGCAGTTCTAGGAGAGGAGGGGAGTGGGCAGGTGAGGGGGGAATGAGTGAACCTTGCTCTCATCAGATTTGGCCTGAGGGGGAATACCATACATACTCAGTTGGGTATCTTACCCCACAGGAAAGAAGAGGGAGGAAGATAAAAAAAAAAAAAATAAAAGGCAGGGGGATGATGGAGTGGAGGGCAGATGGGGGTGGAGGTAATCAAAACAAACACTTTGGAAAGGGGACAGGGTCAAGGAAGAAAATTCAATAAAGCGGGATGGGTTGGGAAGGAGCAAAATGTAGTTAGCCTTTCACAACATGAATATTGTGGAAGGGTTATACATAATAATACATGTGTGGCCTAGGTTGAATTGCTCAACTTCTTAGGGAGGGTGGGTGGGAAGGGAAGAGGGAAGGGAATTTGGAACTCAAAGTTTTAAAATCAGATGTTCAAAAACAAAAAAACTTTTTGTATGCAACTAAAAAATAAGATACACAGGCAATGGGGCGTAGAAATTTATCTTGCCCTACAAGAAAGGAAGGGAAAAGGGGATGAGAGGGGAGGGGGGTGACAGAGGGGAGGGCTGACTGGGGAACAGGGCAACCAGAATATACGCCATCTTGGAGTGGGGGGGGAGGGCAGAAATGGGGAGAAAATTTGTAATTCAAACTGTTGTGAAAATCAATGCTGAAAACCAAATATGTTAAATAAATAAATTGCATTAAAAAAAAATTTAAAGGTCCAGATTCTCTCTTTCCACCCCCTCCTTGAGAAGGCAAGCAATTACCTACATACATACATACATATACATATATGTGTGTGTGTGCATATACAAACACAAACATATATATATATATATATATACTCACATAAATTATACATGTGCAATCACACAAAACATATTTCCATATTAGCCAAGTCACTGAGGAAAACCAAGTCCCAAAGAAAAAGAAAAAAAAAGAAAGTTAAAAAATTCAATTTGTTTTCAGACTCCATCTGTTCTTTCTCTGGAGTTGGAAATGAACTTCATCATGAGTCCTTTAGAATTGTCTTTGGTCATTATATTGCTGATAATACTAAAGTCATTCTGAGTTGGTTAATATACAATATTGCTGTTAACTGTGAACAAATAATCTTCTACCTCTGCTCACCTCTTTTTGTATCCATTCACATGTGTTCACAAGTTTTTCTGAAAACCTCTTGCTCATAATTTCTTATATCACAATAATGTTCCATCATAATCATATAACACAACTTGTTCAGCCATTCCCCAAGTAATGAGCATTCCCTCAATTTCCAATTTGTTGCCACCACAAAAGACCTGCCATGAATATTTTTTGTAAATATAGGTCCTTTTCCTTTTTCTCTGATCTCTTTGGGGTGTAGACCTGGACTATATTGCTGGGTCAAAATTTATGCACAATTTTCCATAATTCCAGATTGCTCTCCAGAATAGTTGCATCACTTCAAAATAGTTCACTTTTACAACAGTGTATTTGTGTCTCAATGTTCCTATATCCCCTCCAACATTTGCAATTTTCCTTTTCTGTCATATTAGTCAATCTGATATATATGAGGTGGCACCTCAGAGTTGTTTTGATTTGCATTTCACCAATCAATAATAATTTAGAGTATTTTATAAGAATATAGATAGCTTTGATTTCTCTATCTTGAAACTGCCTGTTCATATTATTTGGCCATTTATCAATTTGGGTGGGACTCATAATCTTAGATATTTCACTCAGTTTCTTGTATGTTTGAGACATGAGGTCTTTCTCAGA
>NC_050580.1:80433229-80623229 GCF_011100635.1 Trichosurus vulpecula | reverse complement strand
CTCACCCATAAAACCAGTTCCATGTTTTATTATTAGTTCAATGGTTTTCTTACTTTCATCTTTATTAATCTCTCATTTGATTTTTAAGATTTCTAATTCGGTGTTTAATTGGAGTTTAAAAATTTGTTATTTTTCTTATTTTTTTTATTGCATTCCAAACTCATAGATCTACTTTTTCTCTATTTTATTGATGAGTTTACAGATATACAATTTTCCCTAAGTATTGCTCAGGCTGCATCCTATAAATTTTTGTATGTAGAATTATTTTCATTCTCTTTAATGAAATTATTGTTTCTATGATTTGTTCCTTTACCCAATCATTCCTTAGAATTATAATATTTAATCTCCATTAATTTTAATATACCTTTCCATGGACCTTTATTGAATACAATTTTTTATTTCATGATGATCTGAAAGGAAATAATTTAATATTCCTAATTTTCTGCATTTGGTTGTGAGGTTATTTTATGCCCTAATAAATAGTCAGGTTTTGTGAAGGTGCCATGCAAGCTGAGTAAGAAGTTGTACTCAATTTTTCTTGAATAAAGGTTTAATGGGTCCTATAAGTCCTTTCCATGAGACCCAGGAGGGTCCTCAGCTTAAAAAGGCCAAGGTCTCCCACTTCATCTCTGGTTATCTCCAGTCATTGTGATCTATGTTTTGCCAGTCAACCCAGGTGACTCAAGAGGAGAAAGTGAGACTGTTGACATTGCACAGCCTCCCTCACTAGAATGTTATTCACTTGCAAGTCATGGCATCACATCCCTGATATCATGGTCCTCTTCAAGAATGAAGGACAAACAACAGTGGGTCAACGAAGTTCTTAATGTTATAAAAGTGGCCTCAATCTTGGAACACATTAAGAAACACCTCCTGTCAGCAGTGTAGTAAGGCATTATGGGATGTAATATACACTGTCAAAGTCCTAGAATTATTGACTTTGTTTAATGTTTGTTAAAAGTATTGATTGCAAGAGGAAGCTGGGCTATATATGGAAATAACTGTGGTATATAAGGAGGAAAATAAATCAGTAAGACTAAACAACAAATCTAAGGGCTCCTGATCCTTTAAAATACCCTACTATAGAACAAGGGTAGGGCTCTTTATCTTATTGGCAGGCCAAAGTCCGTTGGAAGATTATTCAGGACACTTAGAAATTATTAGCTGATTCTTCTCGCATTTGCAATCCTCCACAGGTTTGGATTCCAAGCCTTCTATTGCATTAGCAGTAAGGAAGAATGTCAACGGATTCTTCTGTAGTCATTGTTCTTGGCTTACTGCTCTGTATCTCATGTCTGCTTCTCATTTTATCACGGAAAAATGGCTTTGGAAGAGGAAAGCTTCCACCTGGTCCTGTTCCTCTTCCCATTATTGGCAATATACTGCAGCTGGACCTTAAGAATATCCCAGAATCTCTTTGCATGGTAAGTAAGCAGCTCTCTCTTCTGTTGGTTTCATTTCTGATTCTAACGGCAATGAATTTGTTTTGGGAGGCTGAGTTCAAGCAGCTCATATAATGAATAGAGCATGTAGAGAGCAGGTTGTTAGGTACCTCATAGGTTTTCTAGACTATATTTTGATTCACTAATGTGGCCATCAGGGCCCACTGCTTAAGCAGGATCTGGTGCTATCAAGTCCCTGTAGGTATGGATGAGATCCATTCTATCAAAATTGCCATTCCTCTGCTATTATTGCTCACATTGGCCCTGCAAAGTTCTAGGAGGAAATGCCATCAGTCCCACTTAAAATCTTCATTGTCCACCACAGGAAGAAAGGGTGGTATTTAATGTGCCTGATTATTTCTGTTGCCTGAGGAATGAGTAAGTATTGCAAACAGGTAGAGACCTCCAGCCTTTTTTGGATCAGAGTAGAGAAAGTTTTCCTTCCACATTCCTTAACAGGAGCACTCAGTCAGCCTTCACGTGCAGCCCCAGTCCTTGCACGTAATCTTAAATGTGCCTGGCTGAAAGTAAGCCCAGCCTCAACAGGAACCAGCAAATTCTGATCTTGGAGCTGTAGATCTCAAAGCCTTTGAAAGGTAGCCTGTGGTGGTAGAAAAGCCACTGAAGGTGGAATTAGAAAGGCCTGGGTTCAAGTCTAGATTCGGCCTTGGTCAAGTCATGATTACCTCTCTGGACCTGGGTTTCCTATGTCTGTATTACAATATTATCAATAAGTGTCCTATCTGCCTCACAGGGTTGTGAGAAAAGATTAGGTGAGGTTAACATGTGGAAACAAAAATATGTTCTCATTTTGACATGTTAGATTTCCCAACTTATATCTTTACTATATCCGCCCCTGACATAGCCTGGTTTTTGGGGCTTCAATGTCCTCATTTGTAAAATTATGATTGCTTTAGAAGAGGAGTTCTTCACCTTGGGACCATGAACTCCAAGTGGGTCTGTTGATATATTTCAGGGGTCCTTTGACCCTGAATGAAAACAATGACGTCTCTATTTTTCTAACATAAGTTGTTTCATTTGTAATTCTATGTGTTTTATTCTAAACGTACTATTCAGAGGAGTACATAGGCTTCACCAGACTATTAAAGAGTCCATGACACCAAAAAGGTTAAGAACCTCTTGTGATCTCTAAGGTCCCTTCTGGATCTATAACCATGATCCAATGATATCTATTTGTAGTATGTCTATTGGAATGAGGACCCTTTTCTGCTCCAGAGTTTCACTGATAGCATTGTCCCTATTCCCCCCAACTTTACTGTTCTTAAAGCTTTAGATGAATAATAATAATGATGATGATAGTAATAGCATTTATATCATGATTTAAGGTTGCCTCAATGTTTTAAAAACATCTTATTATTGTCCAAAGAACGCTTAGAATTAGGTATTATTATTATCCTCATTTTACAGATGAGGAAACTGAGGCAGACAGAAGATAAGGAACTTGCCTGGGGTCACAAAGCTACTAGGTATCTGAAACTGTATTTTGAGCAAGGTCTTCTTGATTCCAGGTCCAGTGTTGTATCTGCTATGGCACCTAGCTATGAAATATAAGCTTAATCTCTCAGGAAGGTTGGGGATACTGAGCCAAGGTTATATACTATGCCTCATTAGCCAGTCTTCTGGCTGCAGGCCTAAGGCACAAAATGAAATTTTAAACTTTTGAACTGTCTTTGGAATGGGTTAGGTTCATGGGTTGCATCATCCTCTCTGTAATACATGTCAAAAATGTTTTGAAGTTGCTGATGCTGAATTCAGAACTTTTACAAGAAGGTCAACAATTGTAATCTAAGCTGTTTGTCATGCGGTTCAGTGATGACCCCCTCACTACTGCCTACATCTCTCTTCACAGCTCGCAAAAAAATATGGCCCAGTGTTCACTCTGCAATTCGGTGTTTAGCGTGTTGTTGTGTTACATGGGTACCAGGCAGTGAAAGAAGCTCTGATTGATCATGGGGACAAGTTTGCTGACAGAGGACATATGCCACTTTTAGAAATTGCTAGGAATGGATTAGGTAAGTTTCTGTTGGAGTAGAGCAGGAAAGAAAGGTAAGAAGAGGGAAAAGAATCATATTCTGAGAAAGTGGTGGAAATAGACCCAATTTCAAACCAAAGCTCCTAAAGAGGTGAGATGTTTGGGTGGATGTAATGAGTGATATAGAAGCAATTAGTGTTTTCTCCAGGGCAGTAGTTGCATAGTTTCACGCTATATATTATAGCCAAAGTAAGAAGAAAGAGATAAAGGAAAAAATAAAAAGACAGAGAGAGACAGACATACAGAGACAGAGACACAGAGAAAGACAGAGAGGAAGAAAGCAAGAATGAAAGAAAAAAAGAAAGACAGAAAGAAAGAAAGAAAAAAGAAAGAAAGGAAAGAAAAAATAAAAGAAGGGAGAGAAAAGAATGAAGAAAGAGAGAGCAAGGAAGAAAGAGAGACAGAAAGGAAGGAAGAAAAGGAAAAAGGATGGAAGGAAGGAAGGAAGGAAGAAAGAAAGGAAGAAAGAAAGAAAGGAAGAAAGAAATAAATAAAAAAAGAAAGGAAGGAAGAATGATAGAAAGAAGGACAAAGAATGAGTATGGTGTGGAAGATTCCTAGAGGAAGAAGAGAGATCTACTTCTCTTATCTATCTAGCCTTTACATTTTGTTGTAATCATTCTCCCCTCAGGTGTGACTTTTCCCTTCAAAGATCCATTATTCTAGTTCATTTTCCAGTTAGTTGGAATTTTCTCCTTGCTGTTCAGAGGTCCGGTGCTCATCAGTCTAGCACCTACACTAGTGTCCTCCTATTAGACAATGACCACAATTTTATGTAGCCTGGGATTACTGGGAACAAGTCTTCTGGCAATCTGACCAGCATCTTCTCCATCTTCTGTATGAATATTTCATTAGAGACATTTTCAGATGCCTTGTTGAAATCTGTTTCTTCTCTGTAAAGGCATTGCCTTAGTCTACTAGTCTGATGATACTGTAAAAATTTAGATTAGGCTAGGAAGACCTATTCTTGATGAACCCATGCTGACTCTTAGTGATCATCCTTTCTAAGCGTTCACAAATCAAGCTCTCATAAGAGTAGCAAGAAAGTGAATAACTTAGAGAAGACCGCATACTGTGGAGGACATTGATACCTTTGTCTTGCCATGTGACACCTCTTGTGCATAGCAGAAAAGGGTGAGTGGCTGCCACAGATGTACAGAGTTAGAAAATTTGGCACCAGATGGATGAAATGAAGCTGGTGGGCAGGGATTTGCTGCCTGCCACCAGTAACAGGTAAATCAAAATTATTTCAGTCTGCAAGGATAATGATTATCCAAAATATTGAGCCTTTGAAGACCAAGCAAGCTGTAACAATAAAATTACAATGTGTATCAGAATCCATATGAAGGAAAGTTATCTGTACTTTTGAAATAATCTTAATAATTATGATAATCTCGATACTTCAAGAATAGGTCACCTTGCTTAGCGTACTAGAGCTACAATCAGGACAAAAATCCTTCTCTTCTGGCATTCTGTAAGCTGCAGACTGGCAAAAGTCTCTGATAATGTTTTTCATTATTGTTCCTGATAACCTGAGTAGAAGGAAACACCTTTTTAGAACACTTGCAGTAAGGACATTTGAGTAATTCAAGGTGGGAAATGAATGACTTAATCATCATCAACAACAACAACAACAGCTAACAAATAGAATACCTAGTATGTGCCAGACACTGTGCTAAGTGCTTTATAAATATTATCTCAGTTGATCTTTGCAACAACTCCAGGAGGTGGGCTTTATTGTTACTCTTCATTTTACAAGTGAGGAAATTGAGGCAAAATGAGGTCAAGTGACTAGCTCAGCTAGTACGTGTCTAAGGCTAGATTTCAACTGAGATCTCTTGACTGCAGGCCTAGTGTTCTATCCATTATTCCACCTAGGTGCTTTGGTTATTAGACAGCAGTTTATCTGAAGAAAAGTTCTTAGAAAACCTTGGTCGTTGTCTTTTGTGATTGAATTGGACCAAAATGATATCACTATGTCAGGGTCAAGGTACAATGTGTCTGACTGTGGCTGATCAGTCTAATCACTCTGGTAGCTAGGTGAAGGATGAATGGGAGAGAGTAGACTGGAAGTAGAAACATTGCAATATTCTAGGCAAAACAGTGATGAAGGTGTAGATTTGAGAGGTGGATACATGAGTGAAGAGAGGGGAATAGTTGTGAAAGCTGAGGCAGGCGCAAGTAAGTGGTACAGTGGATAGATCACTAGCCCTGGAGTTAAGAGGACCTGAATTCAATTCTGGCCTCAGGCACTTGACACTTACTAGCTGTGTGACGCTGGGCAAGTCACTTATCCCCCACTGCATCACCCTGCCACAAAACAATGAAAGAAAGCTGATGTCGAGAGGGGAATGATTAAGCAACTATTTAGATGTGAGGGAAAGAGAAGAGTTAGAAATCAAGGATCCCACTGACGTTCTGAACCTGACTGGTGGATACTTTAACAGAAATAGAGAAGGAAAGAAGAGGGGAAGGTTTGAGTAAGGAAGTCAGTGAATTCAATTTCGGATGTAATGATTTTGAAACATCTATAGGAAGGAAAGAAATGGGAGCGTGAATGGTAGTTTTTCATGTTATTTTCATTTCATTTTATGATCTGAGGGGGAAAGAATCCAGAATTTTGATCAGGATTCCTGAGTCCTAGGCATAGTCTGAGACTTAACCATTCCTGACTTTAGGTGAGTCACTTAATCTTTCTCAGATTCTTCATGTATAAAATGAGGGGAGAGAATTCGACAATTTCTAAGACCTCTTGAATATAACAGCTTACGATTCAGTAAAATCAGATACAAACCAATGGAAAAAATTCAAATTTCCCCTAGCAAAATTTTCCAAAGTTCTTTCTTCAGTTCTTCACCTGCACTGAAGGGGACTTGATTTTCTTTTCTTTTTTTTCTTTTGCTTTATCTTCTCTTGTCTTCTCTTGTCTTTTCTTGTCTTCTCTTGTCTTCTCTTCTTATTTTCTTTTCTTTTTTTTCTTTTCTTTTCGTTCCTTTTCTTTTCTTTCTTCTTGTTGATGGTATTCTGAGGCAAAGCAGGAGCTACTTAAGCTCCAGAGTTTCTTGTTTTATGGGATGTGTTAGGAAATACAATTTGTGAGAATGTCCTCAAAGCAGAAGCCCTTTGCTGAGCATCTCAACTTTTCCGTAGATCCTAGAAGGCCTCACTATGTTAGCTTCTACTTTTGCAGAGTGATATTTAATGAAGACACCATGAATTAAAGTCCATTCCAAGGAATATCAGTCATTTCTTATTCGAGGGTTCCTTTATAAGGGCTTTGAAGCAGAAGGTGAAAAAGTTGATCCTGATAAAGGTCCTATGGAAGTAAGATTACAGGCAGAAGTTAGTTCCCAATATAAGGGTATTTGGGTGATGTCTTCATCATTTATCTGGAATCAGAGGGTCATGTCTGAAGGTAGGGAGGTGTGATGTATTCAGGGAAAGAAAGATATGTCTTGTGAAGCTTTAGTATGTGCCTATCATGTGTATACCTTTAACATATGTGTAGACCTTGGCCATTGCTCAAATTAAGTACAATCCTTTGTATAATTGCTGTGTTTTGTTTTGACTCAACAGTCATTTCCCCATAATCAACCATCCTACCTAGTAACCTTGCTTAGAGGACAAAAACGGAAGCTCAGAAAAGTCATCTGACACAGGGACTGCTACTGGGCTTATGTAACTTTTAATTCTTATTGAGGGTACCTCTTGTTGCTCAGTCATTCAGTCATGTCTGACTCTCCATGACACCTTTGGGGGTTTTCTTGGCAAAGATACTGGAGTGGTTTGCCATTACCTTCTCCAGATCATTTCACAGATGAGAAACTGAGGTGGACAGGGTTAAGTGACTTGCCAAGGGTCACATAAATAGTAAGTGTCTGAGGCTGGATTCGAACTCATGAAGATGAGTCTTCCTGCCTCCAGGCCCAGTATTCTATACATTAAGGCACCTAGTAACCCAAAAAAAGACAAGAAACAGAGACTCTCAGTCTTTGGTCCCTGTGTGAAGTAGGGAGACTAGCACTTCAAGACATCCTAATTCTTTAGGTTCCTTCTGTCAAAAGATTTACAGACAGAAACTCACTTACCCTACAAACATTTAGGGTCTCCAAAATATGTCTTTATCCTCCCCTCCCTCTTTGTGGCAACTTCATTTCCGGGAGGGAGATGTGAGTGTAAGGCCCCTAATGTGTTTATGACTGTGAGGAAGAAAGAATGATGTGTAGGATGAGACAGTAAACAGTATCATTGATAGAGGAGAAAGCAAACTGACACCTCCCCCACTTCATCCTATTCTCCAGGAACAAGGGGTGTGAGTCAAGGGCCCTTGGTCATGCACTTTTTGACATGAGCTATGAGGAATCTTGGAGGCTAAGGCTCCTCTTCTTCCTGCTCCCCTTTATAGGTGTTATTATAAGCAATGGAGAGAGATGGAAGCAAATCCGGCGCTTCTGCCTCATGACCCTCAGGAATTTTGGGATGGGGAAGAGGAGCATCGAAGAGCGAGTCCAAGAAGAGGCAAAATACCTTGTGGAGGAGTTAAAAAAAACAAAAGGTTGGTATTTCTTTACTTTGTTACCACTGACCTTAGAAAAATCCGTCCCACCCCTGGTAAATTATGAAGACTGAAGTTGGTCCAAGAAATTTACCATAGTCTGAAACCACAATATTTGCAGTTTTGGGACCATCCTGGTGATATGCCCACAACTGTGTGGTCATCCCTGGAAGGCCTGAAGGATCAGGACAACTGAGAGAAGAGATGAGAGGCAGTGCAGCTCTGTAATGAGTTCAAACTAATCTTGTGAGAAGGCAGTGTGGGTTTAAAGGTTTATGGGGATGACTTTCAATGTTTTTACTCCTTTTCAGATGGAGCAGAGCTCACAAGAACCTAGAAGCACTAGTTGTTACTTTGGGGCAACAATTCCAGGGGGAGAAGGCATTCTTTTAGAATCATTTTGGGGAGTCCAGGGGTTTTCATGATATTTTACTGACTAGCCAAAGGAAGGGAAGCAGGGCTGGTAACATTGCTAGGAAGGCATTGAATTGACTCAGGAGCATTTCTTGGAAGCTCTTTCCCTTCAAGCTTCCTCCTCCTCCCTGATCTAAGCTATCTAGCAAAGGGGTTTTCTCCCTTCTATGAAATCTGAAACTTAGGGGGGCCACAGGGAACTTGAGGAGGGCATAAATAGAGTTGCTGGTGCCATAAATTCTATGGGATAATCATATTTTAAACTGTAACAAGCAAAACCTGTTTGTGTGTGTGTGTGTGCGTGTGTGTGTGTGTGTGCGCGTGCGCGCGCACGCACACGAGGCGCGCGTTGTTGAGTGGCAGTAATTGGGCAGTAGTAGGGTTGAGCCCAAGACATTGGGATTAGTAGTGTCCTCCCCACCTCTGACTCACTTCTAGGCCAGTCTCTACAGTTATTATTGAGAGGATAAGTTATTGTGGAGAAGGGGCCCACCTTTCTCATCACCACTGCAACAACTGATGACCAGCTGTAATGGCAAGCAAAGTGGGACTTTTTGCTGGTGTTTTTGGAGTACTTCTGAGCACTAAAGCAATCAAGTGCCTTTGATTGAGTCTTGCCTTTGTTTGAATCAAGTGTCTTTGATTGAATCAAGAGTCCTTGATTACCTGCTTAGGTCACAAGAAAGCCTAAGTCACATGAGTTTGAGTCACATGATTGTGATGCTCTCTGAACCAGAAGAAGCGTATATATACTCTGACATTGGAATTTTGCTTTGGGGCCCATTTCCTGTGACTTGGCCAGAGGAGACTCTGGGTAGAAATTAAGGAGCTCCCCACCCATCTTTGAAAACCCAGATTTTGGTGCTTCTCTCTCTGGTAATTATGTATGTATTGCTATAGAGAGACATTTAGAAGACTTGTCTGCTGATTTGTGTTATTTGCTCTGTTTATCTAATTTCTGCTTGTAATTTTTGTGTGTACTTTCTCTGAAGTTCAGGGTGCTGACTTTTTCCTCTGAGCTAAGTGAATGATGTATGTGTGTTTAATTAGAGTGAAATTGTAAACCCGTTGAAGTTGCTTTCTTTAGAAAAGCAGATCAAAGAACCTGTGCTGTACAGCCCTCCTGTATGCTGCTACTGTTGGTCTTACATCTCCCTAGTAGCTGCTAATCACATAGGTGTTACACCAGCTACTGCCAAAAGGTAGATAAGATAGGAGTGGCAGCAATCTCTAGTCAACTGGTCCTAGTTCATCCCTCATAGCTCCTTTCTGGGGAAGCAACACCTGTGGAGAAGGGTTTTACCATTGCCACCAATTGCCAGTCAATTGCTCTTCATAAGGCAGATGCGCCAGTCTGGTTAAAGCTGTGGGCCACCCTGAGGGAGAGAGAAGAGGCAATATATGCCAGTCAAGACAATCTACCATCACTATGTTGATATCATTCCTCCTTGGCAGCCCAGGACCCTGAACCTAAGTGCATTTGGAGTAGCAAGGATTCCAGCCCAGTGCCTACAACCCTCATCCTGGGATTACTGAATGGAACAAAAAGAAATATAATTTAAAAAGAGACATAAAAAAGTCTTGAAGCAATAGCTAGATAGGGTGAAGTGATGAATAGAGGTTTAGAAATGGGAAGTGATGTGGGATGGTAGGAAGAACACTGTATCTGCGGCCAGGAGAGAATTTGGGTTGAATTCCACTTCTTGATCCTTCCTAGTTGGGGCATAAAGCAGCTAATTTTCTTGAGCCTCAGCAACCTCATCTATAAAATCAGAATTATTCTATTTGTACTTTGGATTCTTATGTGGATCAAATCAGATGATTCATAAAGGGTAGTTTATTTTCAAACTGGCTGTTCCAAATAAATGTCAGCCAGAATGTAAGGTAGAGGGGAAAGCAGGACAGTCAGATCCTACCTATAGGTGGGAAAGCCTTCCTTTTCCTCATGCTGGCAGCATTAAAGTCTCTCTCTCTCTCTCTCTCTCTCTCTCTCTCTCTCTCTCTCTCTCTCTCTCAGGATTACCATGTGACCCCACATTCATCCTTGGGTGTGCTCCTTGCAATGTAATCTGCTCTATCATTTTCCAGAAACATTTTGAATATAAAGATGAGAAATTTCTATGTTTACTGAAACTTTTAGAAGAAAACATCAGGATTGCAAGTTCCCGTGGATACAGGTGAGGCTAATCTTTTCTCCATTTGTATCTCAAGATATTTTCTTTTCATTACTTAAAAGAAGCTACTTCTAGGTACTAGGCAAGAGTTCATCTTGCATTCCATTGGGAGGTACAACACTGCCACACTGGTTTGGATACACATTTTCTTCTTCATTGACAGGGGATAAAGTCAGAGAAGATCACCCCATGTGGTCTGATTTGAGGGAGAGTGTAAGTCCCTCCCTGCACTAGGTTACCCTCTGGTCCCAGGGACTGAATGTTAAAATTCATGTTACTATAGATAAGCTGACTTTTCCCTTGAGCACCTTAGTTTGGATCAGGTTAGCAAATAAGCTAGCTGTTCCAATGGAAGGAGGTAGGCAGAGCTCTTAGAAGACCTCATAATAAGAAAGGGTGAGAACTTTTTTGTAGGAAATAAGAATTGAGAGTGAAGGCCAAGGTAGTCTCAGGAAAGCAGAGAATAAAATACTAAAATATTTTTAGGGAGTTTGTATAAGAAATGGTGAGAAAAGTCACTATTTCACAAAGGGTATTTGTCCTTACCCTTAGCCCTTTTCTGAACATTATCCAAATGCTAGAGTAGGGAATTATTTTCTTTTTCTAATAAAGTATGATATAAAATTCTTCTTTTTAGGTCTACAATTCTTTTCCTTCTCTAGTACATTATCTCCCTGGATCTCATCACAAAGCAATTAAAAATGTACATTTGCTAAATGAATTTATTTTGGAAGAAGTGAAGGAACACCAAAGGACACTGGACCCCAGTAATCCTCGGGACTTCATTGACTGTTTCCTGATCAAAATGGAACAGGTACAGTGTGAGCAGTGGGTCTGAATCCCTGCTCTTGTACATGAAATGGTTTGTGTATTAGAGGCTGACACTCACATTCACAAACATAGAGCAGTAAATAATCATATATTAATCATATTGTTCTCAGAGCACTATATGGGGCAGACAGAATAATTAGAGGACATGGGCCTAGCCCTAATGGAATTTCTAACCTGACAGAAGGAAGGAAGCACATATAAAGACCAGAGAATAATTATTAGGAATGTGTAAGGAAAGATAAAATAGATTATAAATCGAAGATTTAAGTCATGAGGGATTTTGGAATCAGCGACAAATATAATATTTGGGGAGGATTAACATAAGGCTTCCTCCTGGAAAAGTTATGTTTTGATGTGGGTCTTGAAGGAGGTCCTAGAGCTAGGTGGTGAGGACTGGGCAGGACATTTCAGGACTCTGCAAAGACAGTCTGAGAAGCCTGATTGGAATGGAGCTGCTGCTGTAGTAATTACTTGCGGGGAGGATGGTGGGTTTTACTGTCAAGATGGTGTAGTTAGTCATCCCCTCCATGAACAACAAAGAGCAAAAAAAAAGGAAAATCATTGAAAAGTTATGTAAAGAAAAAAAAATCAACCAAATTAGAAAGAAAACTAGAACAAAGCAATATGCTAATGTAATTCCCATGGAGTAAATGAAGCCATGAAAGTACCAGAAACATGGCAGAAGGTAACAGATATGCTGATGGGTACCTGAAATATGTTTATCTCACTTAACTCTTATAGAGTAACAAGACTTATTAGCTTAGTAAATCAGGAGGAAAATACTGTGGCTTATATTTATACAATGCTAGTGTATTTGTTGTTTAGTTATTTCAGTAGTGTCTTACTCTTAATAACCATATTTCAGGTTTTATTGAGAAAGATACTGGAGTGGTTTTCTATTTCCTTCTCATTTTACAGATGAGGAAACTGAGGCAAACAAGGTTAAGTGACTTCTCCAGGTTCACACAGCCAGTACGTGGTAGAGGCTAATTTTGAACTCAGAAAAATGCATCTTCCTGACTCTAGGTCCAACCATCAATCCATTGCACCACCTAGCTGCTTGTGTATATCCACAGATATTATTGATACATACTATATAGGTATAAATATCTTGAAAAAGAGCATGGTTGAGTACTGTTGTGTCAAACATGAACACAAATGGATTCCAGTCAGCCTTATATTGACTTAGAAAATTATATTTTAATTTGGTTTGGGTCGCACACATTTTTGCTGGTTACTTGTGTGCTGAGGACTGAGAATTTGACACCCCTGATATAGGAGAGAAAGAGCTGGCCTCAGAGCCAGGCAAAACTGAGTTGAAGTCACCTCTCTGACCCAAAATGTCTATGTGATCCTGGGCAAGTCACTTAATCTGACAGTGCCCTAGGGCTAGGCAACTGTCTTGTGACTCTACGTTGTTTGGAGAAAAGGCAGACTGGCATTGGCAGAAGGAATCTTTTTACCTGGAAATTCCCTGTGCCAATGAAATTGCAGGTCTAGTCTCTCTCTCTCTCTCTCTCTCTCTCTCTCTCTCTCTCTCTCTCTCTCTCTTTCTCCCTCCCTCTCTCTATCTCTCCTCTCTGTCTCTTGGTCTTTGTCTCTGCCTCTGTCACTGTCTCTCTCTCTGTCTCTGTCTCTCTGTCTTTGTCTCTGTTTCTGTCTCTCTCTCTCTCTCTCTGTATAAGTGTGTATGTCTCTGTCTGTCTCTGTTTCTCTTTCTTTGTTTCTCTCTCTATGTCTTTCTTTTCTCAGTTTGTCTCCCATGTTTCATATTTGCAACAGCCAAACTCCCTTGATAATTGCCAGTTTCTTGTTCCTCTTTGGACTGTGTTGCTCAAGGATGATTTATTCATACGATCATAGATTTAGAACTGAAAGCGATCTTTGAGGTCATTGAGTTCAAGATCCTTATTTTATAGATGAGGAAAGTAAAACCTTAAAAGGTTAAATGACTTGCTCAAGGTCAAGATCAAAGTTGGGGTAGGGGGGAAGCTACTGGCACAGCGGATAGAATACTGGCCCTGAAATCAGGAGGACCTGAGTTAAAATCTAGGTGCAGATACTTACTGGCTGTGCGACCCTGGGCAAGTCACTTAACCCTGATTACATCCCCATAAAAATTCTTAAAAAAAATCTGAACTGGGATTCATACCAAGGTCCTCTGCCTCCAAATCCATCATCCTTTCCATTGTGCTCTGCTGTCTCCCTAACTTTTCAGTTAATCATAAAAAAATTATTCCTAGGAAAAGCAACAACCACAGTCTGAATTTACCATTGAAAACTTGCTCTGTACAGCAAGTGATCTATTTGGTGCAGGAACAGAGACAACAAGCACCACCCTGAGATATGGACTCCTGCTTCTCCTGAAATACCCCGAGATAAGAGGTAGGATAACAGGCTAACAACACACATCCATCGTTTAGTCAACATGAGAGGGGTTCATGGTCTTTTTGAAACTTTCCTTGGATACTTTTCTGTTGTTGGTTTTATTTATTTAAGTCATTATATGTTCAAGTTAACTTATTCCTTCCCCTCTACCCTGCTTAGTCAAGTGGTATGTAATTGTGTGTTGTTATTAAAGACAGACATAGAAATGGTGATAGGGATAGAGACTGTAGCCCAGTGATAGAACTGTGAGGAGATGAATGATTGAGAGGCAGTGTTTCCTGACTGCTCATTGATCCTGCTTGACCACAGGAGTATCTGGTGCATCTGGATTCCTATCACTCACAGAGCCACTTAGGACAGTACCTTGGGCCTATGGTTGGTCACACTGAGTTCTGGAAGAGGTCCAGACTGAGACCACTCCTCATTTCTTTAACCAAGTGCTGCTTGGTCTGTATTTTTTAAGGACAACTTGAACCTTTCCTAAGGATATAAGGCATAGGTACCTCAAAGGATTCTCAGTTGGCTTAAGAGACTTAAATTGAATTTTTGTCTATCTGTGAGAATGTGAGGGTCCAGTACATTATTTACCAAAGTAGCTCTTAGTGAAAAATCACAGAAAATATAAGAGAAGGCAGTTTTTGTACCTACTTTTCTGACCAATTTTCATTCATATTGTGACAGGAAAAATGCATGAAGAAATTAGTCGTGTGATTGGCCGAAATCGAAGTCCCTGCATGGAGGACAGAAACAAGATGCCTTACACCAATGCTGTGGTCCACGAGATACAGCGATACATTGACCTCATTCCCATCAATCTGCCCCATGCAGTGACAAAAGATGTTCAATTTAGACAGTATCTAATCCCCAAGGTCAGAAGTGCTTCTCACTCTAACACAAGATTTTATCCTCTCTCCCATTGAATTGTAGAATCTTAGAGTTAAATGGAGCCTCAGGTCAACTCATATCCCTGAGAAGTGGTCACAGAATTTCAGAATTTGGAGGAACTTCAGTGGTCATATTGTCCATCCCAATCTGAAAAAAAAATTTCATCTACAATATGTGGTCTTCCAATCTTTCCTTAAAGACTTTCAATGAGTGAGAAGACTGTGAAATTCTGAGGCATTCCAGTCTAAGCTTGGGTAGCCCTAATTTGAGGGAATTTTTTTTCTTGCATTAAGCCCAAGTTTGAAATTTTGTAACTTCAATCTGTTGCTCTTGGTTTTGTCATTTGGAACAAAGCCGAACAAAGTTACTCTCTCTAGTAACAGTCCATAAAACATTTGAAATCAGCTATTATGTCTCCTGTTCTATTATGTCTTCTGCTCTCTTGTCTAAATATTCCCATTTCCTTCAACCCATCCTCACAAGGTATGGACTTCTTATTCTTATCATCCCTGTTTCCCTCTCTTGAATAGCCTCTAGCTCTTCAATGTCCTACTACGATATGACTCCTAGGATGAAACCATCCTCATTTTTGAGCTGATGAGATCAGAGTACAGTGGTGCCTACTTCCAAGATGCCATTAAACCTTCAGTCATTACCGTTTATATATATAGTCAGTACATCAGTTTTATATCCACCTAGTTGTGTGATAGTCTAACCTGTATATTTCAATCTTCTTCAGAAGAACATGAAAATTGTTATCAAGTGCTTTGCTAGAATCTAAGTAAACTCTATGTACAACATTCTCCTGATCGACCAATTTATTAACACCCTCAGAAAAAGAAATAATGATGGTTATACTTCACATCTTTGTGACCACCACTTCCTTATCTAGAATCATTACTTTTTCCTTCATTATCTAGATTATCTCTTTAGAAATATATTCTAGCATCTGAGTGCAAATTGAAGTATACTTTTTCTCTTTACTTTTCTTGCACAGCTGTCTAGGTGCTCTCTTATTTACTCCTTACTTCTCTGGGGTATTAAATCACTGTCAGCCGTATTGATTTATTTATACTATCCTTTTCAGTTCAAAGATTATTCCCTTCATCAGAAAAAAGGAGCAAAAGAAAAAGTGAAAAGTTTTTAATGTTCTTTTGTCTCTTGTCATCCTCATCCTATAATGCTCTGAGTTGTGCCATTATCATTTCTTTGACCCTTCTCTTTTTCACATTATAGTTTTCTAAAGCCCCTCTTCATGCCCTTTGTTAGCCTCACCAGTCTCTGTTCATTCTGGGCTTTACCACTTCTGTCCTTCTTATTAAACTGCGACATGTACCTTTTACTCGTTTGTCTTCAAAAATCTAAGTTGGTTGGTGAGTTCTGTGTAATAGCAATAGCTATTGTTGATAAAGTACTTTGAGGTCTGCTTTCCATAGATTATCTCATTTAATCTTTACAAGACTCTGTGTGAGTAGACCCCCATTTTACAGGCGAGGAAACTAAATCTTAGAGAGAACACCTGGCTTTCCTAGCTCAGGGAGCTACCAAGTATCTAAGTCAGGATTTGAACTAAGGTCTTCCTGATTTCAGGTCTTGCAGTCTCTCCACTGCACCACCTGACTACCTTTTCCATTTATCTTTAGACAATGTTTTTTTTTTCTTCCATCATCAGAAGTGTTTTTCTTTGTGTTTTTAGAAACTAACACTTGTTTTTCTTGGTGATAATAATAATAGCTAGCATTAAGTTTTGTGAAGCACTTTACAAATATTATCCCTTTTTTATCCTCAAAATAACCCTGAATTGTAGGTGCTATTCTTTTTCTCATTTTCCAAATGAGGAAACTGTGTCTGAGAAAGGGTATGTGATTTGGCCAGAATCACACAGTTAGTGAGTATTTGAGGTCAGATCAGCTCTTTCTGACTCTAGGTCCTGTACTCTATCCATTGGTCCATTTAGTTACCTCTGTTAAAAACTCTAAGATGGACTTGTCACTGTGAGAATTGGATCAATAAAAGAATTTCCTTCTTTTGTTTCTGCTACATTTTCAGGATAAAATTATCATTAAGAAAAGTGAGGGAATTATGAGTTGCTCTGTTTTTGACAGAAAAGAAACTCAAGCATCTGAATGAATAACTGAATTCTTCCACCACTGCTTTATCTCATCTAACCAGCAGTGCTTGCAATCTGTTTTCTGTTTTCTTTGTCCATTTCTTCTTTCTGTCCCAGTGGTGTTTAGAATACTATCATAACAATGTCACTTTTGATGTTTCCCCCATTCCTCTTTACATAGGTGCTTTTCATCATTCTTCTTTCCTCTGTTTCCTATATCTTAATACATACTATACCACCACCCTCTTTTTCATATCGTGTTTCTTTTGAATAAGATATGCTGTTTCCAGGACTTCATTCTTGTTAAGGATCTCATCCTACCAAGTCCTAGTTATAACTTTGAGGTCAAATTTGCTTCTTTGTCTTAAAAGCTTCAGTCCATCTTCTTTTTTAAGCCACACTTTAAGCATTTAAAATACCCTTTTGACTATATTTGTATGAAATCCAAAGGATAATCTTTCTTGCCTTTGCTGGGTGCATCATTCCATTCTTGGCTAGGAGTCTATCATTCCTACATTTTAATTAAGGTGTGGTACAGAAATCCAAATCCTATTCTCAAACACCCTATTGCAAAATATCCATTTGTGAAATCTGCCTTTCCTTTCTGAATCTTTTGCTTCCATTTATAGCCATAAGGAACACACCTAATGTACTCCTGAGGTCTTTAGGTTTTTTTGTCCTAACTGTTAAATTTTGCAAATGCTTCCCAGGTTCTTTATGGAAGTAGTATTTTTGTTCACGTGAATCACCAGAGGTGGATAGTAGTCATCCTCTTTGACAAGTCTTGGGAGATTCTCTGTTATGTCTTTGATATATGCTCTGAGAATAGGGCAGACCTTTATCTGTTTTTTTTCATTGTTGTCAAACAACTGTTTCAGTATCTTTCCACAAGGATTCAGCAACCATTACTTTTCTTTCTGGATCTCTTACCAGGTAACACCTGTGAACTTACTTTACCATTCTTTAGAGTATAAGAAGATTTTCTTCCTCAAAGCATCCAGTTTCTCAATCATCAAAAAGAGCTACCAATTTGTTTATCAGCTCTTGCCTTATTCTTCTGCATGACATTATTTTAATCTTCAACATTCTGACACCGATCAGAATTAATTTCTGCCTCTTTAGATCATATGGCATCTGCTTGAACTTACCCACGATCGGTAAGCTTATTGTCCTCCCAGGTAGCTCTTTTCTTCTTTGATAGATCTAATCATCAAAAGTAATTTTATTAACTTTTCTTAACTTGATGTCTACCTCCTTGTGTCTTTTACTTATCGGTACTGGTTCAGTCCCACAAGGTGTCAAAATTCAGTTACATCTCTCAGAATAATATTATAGACATTCAACTTTATGCTATCAGAAGAAGTTTTTTTTTTAAATTGCTTCCTTCCATACTTAAAAATGAGGGCTTTTGACTAGATTATAGTTTCAAGTTCCCTTTCAGTTCTAACATTCTGTGGTTCTTATTTTCTTATTATTTGCTTGTATCTGCTCATTTCAGGGTACCACCATAATACCAGTACTGTCTTCTGTTCTGCATGATGATGAAGAGTTCCCAAATCCAGAACAGTTTGACCCAGGTCACTTCCTGGATGAAAGTGGCAAGTTTAAGAAGAGTGACCATTTCATACCTTTTTCAGCGGGTAAGACATTCCTCTAAAGATGTGCATCAAAGATGGATTGATAACTCAGAGGACCTCAATACCTGTGTGACCTTGGTCAAATGATTTCATGTCTCTGGGATTCAGTTACTTTATATGCCAAAAGATTGGGTTGGACTAGGTGACCATTATGATCCCTCCAAGTTCTAAAACCAGGGAGTAGAGTGGAGACATAGTACATCATTCTTCTAGTTCTCCTTTGTCCATGGTTCATCAACTAAGCTAAATGAGCTGGGTTTCAGGGTAGTAGTCTGAGCTTATTAGAAAAACAGGCAGAACTGAGATAGTGACCACTCTATTTTGCGTCCACCACCCACAAGCCCCCTCAAGCCCCCATATGAAATACTATTCTCCCAGTCACCCTCAACCTGGAGCTACTTCTCAGACAAAGTCTTCCCAGCTTTTATCTTAACATGGCATAATCTTGTATCTTATGAAGCCAAGAAAGGGGATTGTGTTATCTTAAGGCCTAAGATACCATTATGGATGAGGTCACTGAAGGTCTAATCTTAGAGTTTGCAATTTTGTAGAAATGTGACTCCTGATTAGGACACATAAGTACAGCACCTCCTTTTATAGGTATGTAGATTTTAATGGGGATCTCTTAGTACAGAATTATAGATGATGATCTGCCTTGTCCTGTCACCTTCAATTCTTGGGGGAGCCTATTCACTATCAGCTAATATTGGTGATGGCCAAGTCTGGGGCTGGCAGATATGAATGTTGGCAGGCAGCTAACTGTCCCTGACATTGTGGTCTCCAATGCCATGACCTGCTCAGTTTGTTCTAATATTTTGATTAGAGCTAGTAGTGAGTAGTTAAGACAAGTGTCTGGATGGCCATGAAGTTGTGGGGTAGACTCCAGAGGTGTTTTCTGTCCAGAATGGTGATAGGATGCTCCCAAAGGGAACTTTGATCACTCTTCTGTCACCTTTCCCCATCACTCTGAGTAGCCATAAATTTAGATGTTGAGATTATAAATGAGTGATTGTTTTCTCCCTAGGGCAATGACTGCTTTCCTCTGAATCTAAATCTCGGAACTAGCTCCAGCTCGGGGGTGGGGGGTTGATTAAAAGACAGGCTTTTCCTTCCATTCAGGAGAAACTGGATCTTCAAAGGAGTCAAGGACCAGAGAGGAAAGGAATGTATGCAGTCTTTTCCCTAATGCCCCTGAGTACTAATGGGCTTCCTATAAGTCTGAAGAAATGGTCTGGATGATTTACAAGTCTATGAATGTCAAATCCGTGTATTTGTCTCTTTCAGGAAAACGGATATGCGCTGGTGAGAGCCTGGCTCGGATGGAATTATTTCTGTTTTTTACTACCATCTTACAGAATTTTACCTTGAAATCTCCCATTGACCCAAAAGATATTGACACATCCCCAGTTGCCAGTGGTTTTAGCAAACTACCTCCATCCTATGAGCTCTTCTTTCTACCTTTCTAACACATGTGAAGGACCCTGCCTGGTTCCAACTCTACTAAAGTCTCTTCATGTGCTATGAACAAGCTATATTCATTCCATTTCCTGTAATGAAAGCCCCCTCTGAAAGCCCAATATACCCTTCTACCATAATCTAATACTTCTTTTACCTTTTGCATAAATCATGACTTAATTTTCCCCCAAATTCCCTAGAAATTCTATATTCTTTGAATATTTCTTCCCTTCCTTTTTCCCTTCCCTTCCTTTCCCTTCCCCCTTTTGTACGCATATTTCAGATCACAATTTAGATGTCATATCCTTGCGAGCTCTTTCATCCTAATAGTATGTACCATATAATTTAAGACTTAATTGTATACCCATCTTATATTATGTATTCTTTCAGACATGTTAGTAGATCCTGTCTTGTGCTCCTTACTAGATCTTAAGTTTCTTATTAGGATGGCCTTTATCATACTTTTGTGTGCAATTATCCACCACCGATGAGTTAGAAATCTTTTACTTCTCCTTAAATGTCTCAGGTTATATACATACATAACCTACTCTGATGGCTGCTTAACTCAACACAATGTGATGGCAGTGAAGTGGTACCATGGACAGAGTGTAGAACCTGGAGTTAGGAAGACCTGAGTTAAATCCAGCCTTAGACATTTACTGGCTGTATGACCCTGGGCAAGTCAGTTCATCTGTTTTTGCTTCAGTAATATGTATAATGGAGATAATCATAGCATCTATCTCCCAGGATGTTGTGACAATCAAAGGAATGGATAATTATTAAACATTTAGCACAGTGTCTGCTACATATTAAGTGCTATATAAATGTTAGTTGCAAGGATGATTATTATTACAAAATTACTGCTGCTATTACTACTATTACTACTACTACTACTACTACTACTAATACTACTACTACAACTACTCCTACTCCTACTCCTTCTTCTACTACTAAATATTTCACCTGCCTACTCTAATTACAAGGTATGTATGTTAAAAGAAATACAGGGCATATTTGAGTAGTCCTGTTTGACTGAAGTGTAGAGTGCCTAGAGGATATTAATATGATATGAGCCTGGAAAGGAAGATAGGCTTGAATGTCATGAAGAAGTGTTTGAACTTTAGTCAGTAAACAAAAAATGAGCTGCATATTGACCTGATCTATGCGTACGAAAGATTAGTTGGACAGAATGTGAAGAATGCATTTTATGGGGGAGGGGGATGGCTTTTGTGGGAATACAAAGTCAAGTAGGCCAGGTTATTTCAGGATTTGGGGAAAGGAATTATTTGACACAATATTACAATGATTGATTTAATGAAGATAGTAGATAGGATAGATATTCAATTCCAATGAACTATGCATCTGCCCGAGGTATATAGAACTATTCAGCTGGAAAACTGAATTCCTTATGACCCAAAGTGGAGGCTCCAGGTTGCCTGCCCACTCTTTCTTGCCTCTCTCTCTTCTAGCCTTCTAAAGGAAATAGTGTCCAGAGAACCAATGTCACCTAGTTCATATCACTAGTTGTGGGGGTAATAGCACTAGATGCTCAGCCTCCAGGGATACAAGTATATTTCAAAGGCATATTATTATGTGTACATTAGTCTAGCTTGTTATTAACAGTTGTATCTTCATCTTTAATACTGAACGATATGTGTTAACATATCAAGTAAAGAACACACCCAGTGGTCTCTCATTATTTGTATACAGATGAAAAGCATAACAATTACTCTTCCAATTGCTCTCTGGAGGAGAGCTCTTCATCCATGGAAACCCAGCACAGTGGCATTCTTTTATTTTTAAAGCTACCATATGAACAGTATGCTGAAATTTCTCAGTCTACAAAATGCTACCAAGAAGGGATTCTTTCATTTTACCATCGTGACATGTTTCCAAAATACACAGAAAAAAATCTACTTTTTTGTCTAAGAGTCTGGGAATTCTGGATTGGTTCTATGTGCAAGTACTAGCAAGTATTTAAAGGCATGATAAGCAGAAAGATGGCAGTTGGAAAGCAGAGACTTACCTAAAGTTCTCCCCCAGGACCCTCCAAACACCTACAAAAAAGGCTCTGAACAAATTCTAGAGCTGCAGAACCCACAAAATAGTAGGGGGAAGCAGGGCTCCAGCTCAGAACAACCTGGATGTTGGCTGGGTAAGTTCTATCCCATGGAGCTGGGAGTGGAGCAGAGCAGAGCCAAGCATGGACTGCACCTGGACCAAGCAGACCTGAAGCCAGGAAGAACAGGCTGTATGGCCCTGAATCAGTGAGCTGGGGCAGTTAGCAGACTTCTCAACCCACATATGCCAAAGACAACAGAGAAGCCTAGTGGGAAAAAAGTTCAGGGACAGAGTGAAAGGAGTTCGTGGTTCAGCTACCACCATGGGGGCAGCAGAGGTGGTGCAGCTACAGAATTACAGCTGCAGTTCCTTCTGGGCCAAGGCCCACCTGGTGGGAGGAACTAAGTGGTGGATCCCAGCAGCAGTGCATAGCCTGCTCCAATCTGAGTTGCAGTACAGGTTGGCAGTTCTTGGGGGAGGAGGAGCACTGGTGTGGCAGAGCTTCCTGTGTAGAAATATCTCTGAAAACAACAGCACAGCCCCTCAAGTTTGGGACAAAGCACTCTCTACTCTACAAGCAGACTATCCCAATGAAAAACTGAAGGGTCAAGTAAGTTGGCCTGGAACTTGGCCAGGTAGTGAAAATGGCCTCAGATTCAGACTCAGACTTTGGAATCTTTCTTTGGTGACAAAGAAGACCAAAACATACAGCCAGAAGAAGTCAATGAAATCAAAGAGCCTACGTAAAAAGCGTCCAAGAAAATCATGAACTGGCCCAAGGCCATGGAAGAGCTCAAAAAGGATTTGGAAAAGCAAGCTAGAGAAGTAGAGGAAAAATTGGGAATCGAAATGAGAGTGATGTGAGAAAACCATGTAAAACAAGTCAATGACTTCCTAAGGAGATGCAAAAAAAATACTGAAGAAAATAACACCTTAAAAATAGACTAAATCAAATGGCAAAAGAGGTCCCAAAAAACAATGAGTAGAAGAATGCCTTGAAAGGAAGAATTGCTCAAATGGAAAAAGGAGGTCCAAAGACCACTGAAGAAAATACTACCTTAAAAATGAGTTTGGAGCAAGTGGAAGCTAGTGACATTATGAGAAATCAAGATATTATAAAACAGAGCCAAAGGAATTAAAAATTGGAAGACAATGTGAAATATCTCATTGGAAAAACCACTGACCTGGAGAAACGTTCCAGGAGAGATAATTTAAAAATTATTGGACTACTGAATGGCGTGATCAAAAAAGGAGCCTAGATATCATCTTTCAAGAAATTATCAAGGAGAACTGCCCTGATACCTTAGAAATAGAGGGTAAAATAGAAATGGAAAGAATCTACTTATCACCTCCTCAAAATGATACCCAAAAGAGGACTCCTAGGAATATTGTCGCCAAATTCCAGAACTCCCAGATCAAGGAGAAAATACTGCAAGCATCCAGAAAGAAACAATTTGAGTATTGTGGAAACACAATCAGGATAATACAAGATCTAGCAGCTTCTACATTAAGCGATTGAAGGGTTTGGAATATGATATTTCAGAGGTCAATGCAGCTAGGATTAAAACCAAGAATCACCTACCCAGCAAAATGGAGTATCATACTCCAAGGCAAAATACGGGTTTTCAATACAATAGAGGATTTTCAAGCTGTCTCAGTGAAAAGACCAGGGCTGAACAAAAAATTTGAATTTCACACACAGGAATCAAGAGAATGATCAAAAGGTAAACAAGAAAGATCATAAGGGACTTGCTAAAGGTAAACTGTTTTGTTTACATTCCTACAGGGAAAGATGATGTACATAATTCATGAAACCTCAGTATTAGGGTAGCTAAAGGGAATATACATACATACATACATACGTGTATGTGTATATATATATGTGTGTGTGTGTATGCATATATATACATATATGCATATACATACATACATACATACATACATACATATATATACATATATATATATATATATATAGACAGAGGGCACAGGGTGAGTTGAATATGAAGGGATGATAGCTAAAAAAATAAAATAAAATTAAGGGATGAGAGAGGAATATACTGAGAGAGGGAGAAAGTGAGAGATAGAGGGGGTAAATTATCTCACATAAAAGTGGCAAGAAAAAGCAGTTTATTGGAATGGAAGACGGGGCAGGTTAGGGGGAATGAGTGAATCTAGCTCTCATCGCATTTGACCTGAGGAGGGAATAACATATACACTCAATTGGGTATCTTACCCCACAGGAAAGAAGGAAGAAGGAGACAAAAAGTGGGGACAATAGAAGGGAGGGCAGATAGAGGGAGGAGGTAATCAAAAGCAAACACTTTTGAAAAGGGATAGGGTCAAGGGAGAAAATTGAATAAAGGGGGATAGGTTAGGTAGGAGCAAAATATAGTTAGTCTTTCACAACATGAGTATTATGGAAGGATTTTACATAATGATACACAAGTGGTCTATGTTGAATTGCTTGCCTTCTTAGGGAGGGTGGGTGGCGAGGGGAGAGGGGAGAGAATTTGAAACTCAAAATTTTAAGAGCAGATGTTCAAAAAATGTTTTTGCATGCAACTAAGAAATAAGACATACAGGTAATGGGGCATAGAAATCTATCATGCCTTGTAAGGAAGTAAGGGAAAAGGGATGGGGTTGAGTGTGGTGACAGAAGAGAGGGCTGACTGGGGAACAGAACAATGAGAATATGTGCCATCTTGGAGTGGGGGGGTAGGGTAGAAATGGGGAAAAATTTGTAATTCAAACTCTTGTGAAAATCAAAGCTGAAAACAAAAAAAAATATTAAATAAATAAATAATAGAAAAAAAGAAAAGTAAGGAAAAAAGGTACAAAAAGTTAACAAGCAGTAATATTACAGTCAGCAGCCTCTGAAAAATGAGAAAAGTTCTTCTCCCTTCAGCCACATTTCCAGTCTTGGCTGCTTCTGGCCCTATTTGGGGAAAGTATGAAGATTTGAAGGGGTAATCAATCTCCTAGCTTCTTGCAGTGCCTGATATATGAAAAAATGCTTAATAAATCCTTTTTCATTCATTTATTTGTTCATTCACTCATTCATTAGGGCATTTAAAATCAAAGACCCACTAATTTTTCCCATTGGGACATTGTAGGTTGCATTTCTGTAGTTATGGTCGGAAACGCTGCAAAAAAAATCTTAGAAAGGACCTTAGGGTCAATGTGCTTCAATTTACACTATTTCCTTATCTTCTAACATTAGAAAACTTCCTCTAGTCTCAGAAATATTTGAAAAACATGGGCTACCAAGTAATGATAGTAGGAAATTAGTAGTTCTTATTGTACAAATATCAAATCAGTAGGTCACCCTAGAAAACAATTCAATAGATGAAATAGAAAACTTAGGGTCAGGAATCAAACAGTCAAGCAAATATTAATTAAGCCCTTCACAGAATCACAGAATTGAGTTGAAAGGTACTTCACTGCCTGTCTAGTCTAACCCACACTACAGCAATTCCCACTATAACACATGGAACAGTTGATGATCCAGTCTGCTCTATCCAAGCACTGTGCTAGATACTAGTGGTACAAACTCAAAATGGAAGCAATCCCTATCCTCAAGGGGCTTATATTCTGTGGAGGAGACAACCTGCCCATCCATAAGTTTGCTGTACATTTCATAAGTACAGGACCACATGATACCAATGTGGTACAATGGGAAGAGTAAAATGTTAGAGGATCTAGGTTCAAATCTCAATTCTGCCCCTAATCTGTGTGAACTTGATCAAGTGACAACCTCTCTGCACCTCTTTTTGTTTATTTGTAGAATGAAGGGATTAGACTAGGTGGTCCAACTGAGGTCTCTTTCAGTTCTAAATCTATGATCCTAAGAGTATATACAAAGTAAAGGCAAGGTAACTTTTGTGGGAAGTCACCAGTCGTTGGGGGATCAGGAAAGGAAAAGATTCCATGGTGGCCAGGCTTCTAATATTCTAAGTGACCATTTTTGCTAAGTCTGCTAGATTTATCTTTTGCTGGTCTCTAGAGAAAAGAATTTTGAGCTGGAAGGGATTTCATAAATCATCTGGTCCAATCTTTTCATTTTAAAGAGGAGAAAAAAGTAAGGTACAGAAAAGTGATGTGACCTGCCCCAGATTACATAATTGGTAGTTTCAGAATCCAGTTGTTATGACTCCAATTCAGTGCTTTTCCCATTATATCCTTCTTCTCCTACTTTATTCAGCTAAATATCCAAATCCCATATTTCTTAGTGTTGTAGTAAAATAGGTGACATGTGCATTTGCAACATGTTTTTATATCTATATATCTCTTTTTACCTAATGTGATCCTTGCCATCATTTTTCTTTGTCTGGGTTGGCAGATATCATGCATGATGTTTGAGCTAATACTACGTGTCCAGAAAGGCTTTGTTTATTATAGCTTTATGTTTTTTATAGAAAAGTGTGCTGGGAGTCACAAAGACCCATCTTCCTGAGTTACCATCTGGCCTCAGACACTTGTTAGTTTTGTGACCCTGGGCAAGTCTCTTAACTATGTTTGCCTAGGTTCCTCAACTGTAAAATGAGCTAGAGAAGGAAATGGCAAGCCACTCCAGTCAGTACCTTGGCCAAGATAACCCCAAATGGTTTATGAGGAGTTGTGACTAAACAACAACAAAAGGTGGAGTTAAGTGAATATATTTTTAAATCTTGCGTGTTCTTTCAACACGATCACTTTAAACCAGTTAACTATTTCCCATTCTCTAGCCTTTCTTATGGGCTCCAATAGTTGTTTGGAAAATTATAAGGAAGTTATGAAGACAGGAGGTGTCAAATCTGGTTTGGAACCCAGTGTGTGATTTGTGCTAACATTCTCCTTTCCCTTCATCCTGCTCTTTCACCCTTGGCCATGAGATCATTTTCTGGTCTGTTTGCCCATGGTCTACAGTGTGAGAGGCCACAGGTTAATCCTAAAGGATTGAGTCTGTCCTATTGGTTCAAATGTGCGATGGGGTAAGAAGTTCAAGAATCCAGAAATGGGATCTCAATCAGAACTGAGGAATAGAATTATGGGTATCACCTAGTTGTGGTATAGTTATGTCAATGGCTATGCACAGTTTAGTACCTTTCATGGCATAGTTCCAAATTGGTAGGGCCCTTAGCCATGCTGTCCTGAAAATGCCCTTGCTCCCTGCTGGACCAATACTGAACTCATTAAGTGTGTACTCCCTTCTCCTTTCCCACAGCCAAAACCTGGGATCCTGTCTGCTCAACACCACTAGACCTAGCATCAGGAAACAGCGAGGTTGGTGTAGCCCTTCAATCTTTCTCCACTCAGACATCTGATCCTCATCCTGGGTTAAAAGTTTGTGAAGTGCAAGCTCAAAAGGCCTTGAGGTGAAAGTTTTTGAGGCCTAGTCTGCTTTTCCCAGGGCTACTCTGTGGAAGTTCAAGAACAAGAGGGTTTAGCAGAAATAGGAAAAAAAAATTTTACCATTCACCACCTAAAGAAAATTGCAGGAGGAAAACTGACAAGAATGTCATTGTGAAGTATCAAAACTCCCAGGTTAAGGAGAAAATATTTTGAGCACCAGGAAAAAAAATACTGTAGAGATACAATCAGGATTTCACAAGACCTACCAGTTCAAGACCATAGGTTTTGGAATATTCTATTTCAAAGAACAAAAGATCTGGGGTTATGACCAAGAATAACTCACCCTGCAAAGGTGAGTAGTCATGAATGAAAAAAAATGGACATTTGACAAATGAAAAGACTTTCAGGTATTTGTGACAAAAACACCAGAACTGAATGGAAAGTTTGATATAAATAATTCAAAAGAAATAGAAGGAAACATTAAAGACCAATTATAATGGACTGTTTAAGTTAAACTCTTTACTTCTTATGTATGAAACTGTTATCAATATTCTTTACAATGTCATCATGGCTAGGGTGGATTGAAAGAAAAGTTGGGGCTGAATTGTGTATGAAGAGGTGTTTCTAAAAACAATTAGGTAGGAAAAGGCAAAAGCAGCAATTATCTCAAAAACAGGGCATGAAAGGAAGAACTGATATGGAAGAAGCAGGTGGAGGTAGAGGGCTGGTAATAAAGGAATCTTACTGTCATTGGATCTGGGTTGAAGAGGATACAATAAGAACATATCCAGGGGTGTAGTCATCTTCTGGACTTGTAGAGAAATGAGAAGAACAGGAGACATGGTTGAGGAGGAACTTTTGAAAGGGTATGCGAATTAAGATTTAAGAGGGCAGGGGAGAAGAAAAAAGCTTCTTAGAGGAGTGGGTAGAATAAAGAATAAGAGAATAAGGGGAGAAGATAATGTAACAGGGATAATCACAAATAGGAATTATAACTGTGAATGTGAATGAGATGAATTCATTCATAAAATGGGAACAGATAGCAGACAGGATTAAAAATCAGAATCCAACACTATGTTGTTTACAAGAAGCACATTTAAGAATGAGAGATACACAGAGAGTTAAAATGGAGAGCTCGAGCAGAATTTATCATTCTTTAGCTGATGCAATGAAGGCAGATGTAGCAATCATGATCTCAGACAAAGTTATGGCTAAAATAGATTTAATTGAAAGAAGTGAATAGGGTAACTACATTTTGATAAAAGGTACTAAAGACAATAATGAAGTATCAATACTGTATCTATATGCATCAAATGCTTTAACATGTATATTTTTAAAAGACAATTTAAATGAATTACAGGTGGAGATAGATAGCAGTGTTATAATACTAGGGGACTTTAACTTTTCTCTTTCAAAATTAGAAATCTAACCAAAAGTAATTGAAAAAGAATTCAAGGAAATGAATAGAATTTTTGATAATCCAGATATGATGGATATCTGTAGACACTTGAATGTAAATCTAAAGAAGTAAACCTTTTCCTCTGCATTTCATGGTATCTTTACAATTGACTGTATATTAGGACATTAAAATTTTATAGTTAAAAGCAGAAATACTAAGTGTGTTTTTTTCAAATCATTATGTAATACAATTATATTAGTAAAGGACCACAAAAACATATATTAAAAGCAAATTCTAGTTTAAAGAACCTAATCTTAAAGAATGACTGGGTTAAAGAAGAAGCCATAGAAATAATAAATAATTTCCTTAAAAAGAATAATAATAATGAAACAATATATTAAAACCTGTAGGATACAATAAAAGCAGTAATCAGTGGAAAATTTATATTTCTAAGTACTTACATCAGTAGAGAAAGGAAAGACCAAGGAATTGGGTATGCAATTTAAAATATACATATAAAAAACAAACTAAATTTCCCAATAAGACACCATATTGGAAATACTAAAAATTAAAGGTGAGATTACAAAAATTGAGTGTACAAAAACACAGTGAATTAAAAAATGAAGCTAGGAGTTGATTTTATGAAAAAGTCAATAAAAAATATATTATTGGTTAATTTGACTTAAAAAAGAAAGGAGAAAACCAAATCACTAGTATTTAAAACAAAAAGGGTAAATATATCACTAAATGAAAATGAAATTAAAGCAATTATTAGGAGTTCGTTCACCCATTGTATGGCAACAAATTTAACAATTTATGTGAAATGGAGCAATATTTATAAAAATATAAATTGCCTAGATTATCAGAAGAGGAAATAGATCTATTTTAGGAAAAGGAAATTGAACAGCCAATAAAAGAGCTTCCTAAGAAAAGAAGCACCAAGACCAAATGGATTTACAAGTGAGTTTTATCAATATTCAAAAATTAATTAATTCCAATATTGAGTAAATTATTTGAAATAATAGTCAAAGAAGGGATCCTCCTAAATTCATTTTATGAAACAAATATGATACTGATACTTAAACCAGGAAGAGCAAAAACAGAGAAAGAAAATTATAGACTGTTTCCCTAATGAATACAGATACAAAAATCTTAAATAAAATAGTTGCTAAAAGATTACAGCAATATATCACAAAGGTTATACATTATTACCAAGTGGGATTTATGCCAAGAACGCAGGGATGGTTTAACATAAGGAAAACTACTACTATGACTGATTATATCAATAGTAAAAGTAAAAAAAGAATCATATGATTGTATCAATAGATGAAGACAAAACTTTTGATAAAGTACAACACTCATTTCCAATGAAAAAACCTGAAAGTATAGATATAAATGAATTTTCCCCTAAATTGATTACAAGCACTTACATAAAACCATGGGCAGTCATTATTTATAAGGGGAATAAGTTAGAAGCCTTCCCAGTAAGATCAGGTGTGAAGCAAGGATGCCCACTGTCATCAATATTATTCAGTGCTGTATTGGAAATCCTAGTAATAGTAATAAGTGAAGAAATACAAAGAGAAGGAATCAGAATAGGGAGTGAGGTAATAAAACTATTTATTTTTAATTTTTTAATTTTAGACAGATACTAAAACTTAAATATATAATAAGAAAATTAAAAGAAACATTACAAACTTAAATATAAAATAAGAAAAAAAACATGTCATGTGATAATATGAACTAACAGCAGAACATCGGAGAGGATTCAGAGTATATAGCTATAGCTCATCATTTCAAGAAAGCCTGTATGTTAAATACTGTGAATTATGTTGAAAGCTGTCCATCTTTTCTTTGCTTCCTTCTAGGTTTTCTCCTGTTCTCTGCTGTACACTTTTTGCTTTATTCTTTTTTTCTCTTTCCTCCCCCCTCCCCACCAGCCCCAGGCTACAATTGAACATGGATATATTTATATGTAGGTATTAACATACAAATATATGTGTACACAGATACACAGATACATAGATACATATATAAACATACTTTTTCGAAGAGATGCCACTTCTAATCTTGTTTTTATGTTTGTGCATATCTCTTTTTCCTGTCTCTCCTAACTCCTCTACTTTACTTCTACCTGCTCACTTTCCCTCCTATTACTTAACCTATCCTTACTTCAGCAATCCCTCCCTTATCCTCCCATTCCCCTAAATCTAAACATCTTTCTATATCCCCCTTTCAACTTATTCCCTCACCCTTCCCTCTAAAGATCCTTCCTTTATCCTCTTCCCCCTCCCTACCCTCTTAGAGTTTTATTTCTTTCTAAATTTAGTAAACTTTTATAGTCTTTTAGATGTATATGTATTTTCCCCTCTTAAACCCATTCTTGATGAAAGTAGGTTTCCAGAACTAACAGCCCTTCTCCCTCATCTAATTCCTCTGTATTGGTTCTTCCTCTTGCACCTCATTTTAAGATGATTACTCTTGTAGCTGTTCTTGAATGGTTTTACTTTTTGAAGTCCTATCATACTCAGGTCTGGCCCAATCTTTTTTATAAGCTACATAATTTCTAGTTACAATCTTAGACGTAGGTTTTACATTTTCCATACACAAAATGTAAACATTCTATCCTTATTTGGTCCCTTCTAACTGGTCATTGATATGTACCTCATATTTCTCTTAGCTCTTGTATGTCAAGTCTTTTATTGAGTTTGGATTGTTTTTTTTTCTAAACAAAGTCCTGAAAGTCTGACAGTTGTTCAAATGTCCTTTTATTTTCATTCAGAACTATGCTTTGCTTTGCTGGGTATGATATTTTTGGCAGGAAGGTCCATTTCTTTTGCTCTTTGACATAGAGCGTTCCAAGACCTGTGATATTTAGTGTTCCAACACTAGATCTCTCCTGAGAGAACATGGTTTTTATTGAAAGACGGGGGAAGTACTCTAACAGACACAGTTAACACAACAAAGACAAAGACACAAACAACATAGATTCATCACCTCTCAGGGGAACTCCAGCACTTGATGCTCTCAAAGCTGAGGGGGGTCCCAGTTTACACAGTGCAGTTCAATCAAGGCCCGAAAGGGAAACTGATCCCAGGAAGCTTCCTCTCCATAGTGAGATCCCCCTATCTTGTTCCACGTGGGGACTTTTATAGCTTCCTCAACAAGGAGGGCCTACTGCAAACTGTCCCAGATGTTCCCCTCCAGAAGGGGCAGTCACTCCCCTCGGGAGGGGAAGATCTTGTCAATCATTTTGTTTGTGAGAACTGGCTAGGTCCTCAAGAAGCAGTTTCGGAATTTCCTGTCCTTTGTCCATTGTTTGGGCCCATCAATCAGAAAGCTGACGTCTGAGAGGTTAATGTCTGATTCTTTATTCCAAGCCGGAAAGTCTTAAAGCTCTTTGCAAGAAAGAAAGGGGGAAAGGAATGTCTGATATTCCAAACCAGAGAGTCTTGCTGGGGGTGGGGTGGGGGGGGATGGGGGGAAGGAAGAAAAGCCGGGCTTACACTATAATGTCGAAGATCTTCTATAATGATTTATCATTCACTCCCCCAGGAATACAGTGTGCAGATAATTTTGTTTCAGTTATGGAGTTGGGGATAGGATGGGAAAAAGGGAGAGATTGGGAATATGGTTTATTGTTTTGTACAAAAAAATTGTGTAATTTTAGTGTCCATTGCTGCAAGATGTTTTGCCAAATAAATGTTCTTTCTTGTTAGATGACTGAGTGAAGACCTTTTCTTGAAGGGCATAGGTCCTGTGCAATTTAATTCATTGTAGTAATGATTATGCATTAGCTAGTAAAGTACACCAATTCTCTGGCTAAAGAAGAGAATAACCAGATTATTGTTTTTGTAACTAGTTATGTTTTACTTCAAGACATTTTTATTCACATTTTTTGTTTTTATGTAGCCTTCATTTCTGAATGTCCCTTCCACTGCAAGTATTAGACACATATAGCCCACAACACTCCTGAGTTCAGCCTGAACCAGATTGAAATATAATGGGGAAATGTTTAACAAAATAAATAAAAATACAATAAAATAATGTTATATTTTAAAACTCAAGTCTATATGTGTCCTTCAGTATTCAAATGTCATGTATAATTTCATGGTCCCTATTTCTATTTGAATTTGATGCCACAGTTCTACACACCCTTCATGTGTCCTCCTACCTCCTCACACTTAGCCTGCAACAACTCCCTCCCCCGCCCCTTCCCTCCACCACCACAACCCCTCACCTTTCCCCCCACACTCTCTGGAAACAAGGGAGGGAAGTATTTTTTCTCATCTCTTCAGGAACAAGTTTGGTGCAGTCATCATAATTATTTGACATTTGGTTTAGGGTGGGTTTCCATTTTCTGTTATCATTATGAATAGTTTTCTTGGTTCTGCTTAATTTACTCTGCACTAATTGCCATAAATTTGTCCAGGGTTCTTTGAACTCTTCATGAAGAACAGACTATTAATAATTTTTACAATTACTCAATAGAGAACAGGATCTAATACAAGGGACACAGCTTTGGGATTATACTATACAATTAACAATAAACAGGTTCAGGGAATAGAGCACTGGCCCTGGAGTCAGGTGGACCTGAGTTCAAATCCAGTCTCAGATGCTTAATGCTTACTAGCTATGTGACCCTGGGCAAGTCACAACCCTGATATCCTCACCAAAAAAAAAAAAGTTCTGGAACCTCAGTTCTCAAGTGAACATATTCCTTAATGTTTACATCTTGGATTGGAAATTTTAAGATATTTACAGATTTTGTAATGTACCTTTAGATTAATAAGGATAACTAACATTTTTATAGTGTTAATTATGTGCTAGGCACAGTGCCTATACATATAAGAAAAGGAGAGACAGTGCCTGATGTCAAGGAGCTTACACCTGAGTGAAGGAAAACAACCCATAAAAGGAAGCTTTTTCCAAAGGGCTGGAATGGGGTAAGGTACCTGATGATGAGGATATGATAATGGAGTGTATTCCAAATAGTGCAGCTTCCTGGGAGCTACATATTTTTATACATGTTTCTTATTTTCCCTATGGAAACATACTATACTTGCTATCATTTTGTGATTTCAACTAAATATTCCTCCAAATTTTATGCAGGAAAATGGGCTTTGAGCAATAATGGATATTTTTTTGCAGTGACTTACAAATATCAATGTGAAGAATTAAAGTTAATCTTTTTTCAAGTAAATCTTAATCACAGTCTTTATACACAGTGAAGGAGGAAACCATAGATTTTTGAGCATTCTTGCACAAGATAAAATTTGTATTTAAACTGTTCCTTGGTTTCAAAAAAATTGTGGAGAAGGAGCAAAAGTAGAACTTAGAATATGTATTGCACATTTCAAGTCCTTTACTTTTTTGCATATGCTGAAAAATTATCTGTAACATAAATTTTAAAAATGGTTTCTAAAGTGTTAGTTTATTTTGTTGCTTTGTTTTTAGGATTTCAAAAAGCTTTTTGGGGTCCAGTCAATAATTAATAATACAATGGCAGTGCAAATTGCAGCAGTTACTCGGAAAATAACATTTTTCATATATGCACAAATCTGCCTTGGAAAATGTTAAAAATTTTAGAGTTGGATATCTTTTTCATTTTGCTCCCATTTTATTGTATTAAAAAATGAAATTCCTTTTAATTTGTCAAAAAGCAGTGCTTGCCAATTGTTGGTTACTTGTGATGTTTACTAAAATGACAGCCAATCTGTAGTTCAACAGAAATGGGATGCTATCTAAAAAAATAAAATAAAATCAAGTGGTGAGAGAGAAATATATTGAGCGAGGGAGAAAGGGAGAGATAGATTGGGGTAAATTATCTCACATAAAAGTGGTAAGAAAAAGCAGTTCTTTGGAAGGGAAGAGAGGGCAGGTGAGAGGGAATGAGTGAATCTTGCTCTAGTCAGATTTGATCTGAGGAGGAAATAACATACACACTCAATTGAGTTTCTTACCCACAGGAAAGAAGGAGGAAGGAGATAAAAAAGGCGGGGGATGATAGAAGGGAGGTCAGATAGGGGGACAAGGTGATCAAAAGCAAACACTTTCAAAAAGGGACAGGGTCAAGGAAGAAAATTGAATAAAGGGGGTGTGTTGGTAAGCAAAATGGGCTCTTAGCACTCAGTTCAACCAAGTGCCCTCGAAGAGTTTGGCTTTTGTTTCCTTTGATTAATTCAGTGTATTTCACTGAGTCTTACTAGGTGCTAAGCCCCAGGCCTAAACCCCTATTAGGTGCTAAGCCTATATGGGTGTGAAACTCCCAGGGTCCTAAGGGGAGGTGCTAACTCCAGAGCCAATCATAGCAGCCTATGTTCTGGTCATTCAGATGATGTTTGATGATGTCTGAAATGGTATAAGATGAGAAGAGAGAGCTATTTGCTCAGGCTCTCACTCTTGGTGGCGTGCTGGTGTGGAGACTCTGGGCAGCTGTAGTTAAGAGCCCTCCAGCTTGCCTGGATATCTGGACTTGGTTTTCTTGGTAACTATGAATTGTGATTTGGTCTGTTTCTAATGTACCTTTGTGTTTGTGTTTGCTCTGAAGTTCAGGGTGCTGGCTATTTCCCCTGAAATAAGTGACTGATGTTTGTACATTGGATTGAAATAAGATTGTTAACCCCTTAACGTTCCTTCCTTAGTAAAACAGATCAAAAGAACCTGGGCTTTGGCAGCGTTCTTGTTGTTGGGCTTGTGTTGGTCTTTCACTCCCACAACAGCTGCTAGCCAGATTGTTGAAACAGGGGGATAGGATAGGAAGGAGCAAAATATAGTTAGTCTTTCACAACATGAGTATTGTGGAAGGATTTTGCATAATGATACACTTGTGGCCTATGTTGAATTGCTTGCCTTCTCAGGGAGGGTGGGTGGGGAGGAAAGAGAGGAGAGAATTTGGAACTCAATGTTTTAAAAGCAGGTGTTCAAAAAAAAAGTTTTTGCATGCAACTAGGAAATAAAATATATAGGCAATGGGGCATAGAAATCTATCTTGCCTTACAAGAAAAGGAAAAGGATATTGGGGTGGGGAGTGGGGTGACAGAAGGGAGGAATGGGGCAACCAGAATTTATGCTATCTTGGAGTGGGGGGAGAGTAGAAATGGGGAGAAAATGGTATTTCAAACTCTTGTGGAAATAAGTGCTGAAAAATAAAACTATTGAATAAATAAATAATAATTAAAAAAGAAAACTGAAATGCAGGCAGCCAGAGATTTCAAAGGCTGCAGCTAGGGAAACAAAGACTCTTTTCCTTATAATTTCTGGTCTGACCAACCTGGAATTACAGTGGAAACAGAGCTAAAAATATTTTAACAGATTCTGGGATTAATCAATAAAATTTGGAAACTGATTAGTTGGAATTTGGGAGAGAACTCCTGAGACTGTAGATCACTCCAGGAGCTCATTTGTGCTAAAACACCTCCTCCCAAACCTGATCACTTATCATTCCCCACTCCCTCCCCAGAGTTAAGACGGAATCTTTTCCCTTAGATTTAAGTGAAACGTGTTACTCCTAATTTGACATTTAAGATAAGTCAGAATTTATTAGACCATTTGGCACTAACACAAATTGGGAAAATGCATAGATCTGAAAAAAGACACTTTGAGTTTCCCTGTATGGGGAAGAAGGGTCTAGGTGACACTGGATCTTTTCCAGAGTCCCACTCACGTTTGACTGGCAAATTCAAGGTTCTCACTTTCAGAAATAGTTTTTAAGGAGTGAACACAAAAGTGAAGTTCACTTGAGTAAAAGTTATAATCATTAAGATCTTTCACCCTGTTGTCCTGTCTCTAACCAAGCCAGGGCTGCAATAAAAGAGCAGCTAAAACAAATTTCTCTCATTCCAGATCAGATAAGGGAAGAGTGTAATGGAAGGCAATTTGAGTTACCCTCCCTCACCTTGGAAAAGAAAAAGAGGGGAGGTATAGTAGCAATATCGGGAACTCCACTGGCAACAGCCCTGGAGCTCTGGGCACCCTAAAGCCCACCTTTGAACTGCCTTGAGAAAATCTCCAACAAGAGCCCATGAAGTGCCCGCTAGATTAGAGTGGAGTCAAACTCAGTGCTGGAACCAGATTAAGATGTAGTTAGCAAATGTTTAACAAAACATACGAAATAACATAATGTAAATTTTCATTTTCTAAATTAATATAGGAATTATGAAGATTAATTTTAATTTGAGTTTGAGACTATTGTGTTATTAGATATACAGTAGAGGAGAAAATCACTAGTACTTTCTGAAGCAGCCCATTCTAATGATGGGTCGCTTTGATTTTTAAGAAGTTGTTTTTTGTTTTGTTGTGTTTTATTCCTTATATTGAGCCAAAATCTACCTTCTGTGCTTTCCATCAGTTACCCAAAACTCAACCTTTCAGGACACAAGCAAATCAAGTCTAATCTGTCTTCAATACAACTCAACAGCCTTTTATCAGAGGAGAATTTCCACTGAATTTTGTCTTCTTCAGACTCAATAACAACATCACTAGTCCTCTTACTGTCCTGTAATAAAGGATAACCTGTTAGTGTGTGTGTGTGTGTGTGTGTGTGTGTGTGTTTGTGTGTGTGTGAGAGAGAGAATCCTTTTAGAAAATGAGATTCTCAGTGCCTTGATTTGCTTATAATACTTTACCTTTGGGCAGGCAGAGGAACCTCTCCTCTCAAACCCCCAAATCCTTGCTCCCATATCACCAAAACCTGGAGCTTTGCTCCAAGTTTCCCAAAGCTGAGCACCTCCCATTAGGAGGCTCAAAGGTTCCTCAGGGACCCTCCTCCTTATCCACCAAATCCCCCTCCTCAGTGACTCCTGGGACCTTTAATTCAAATGCTTAACTCTACAGCCTCCCAGCACTCCCCAGTCCTTAGTCCCTCTCTCTCCCCTTTCCCAAATCCCTGACTCGACCATCCTTGAGTCCATAACGAGGCTCTGCAACTGCGGGGAGAGAAGAAAAGCCTCTGCACTTGGTAAACTCCACAATTCTCTGTTGGAAAACTATATTTTATCTCTGACCTGTTTCCTGATTTGCAAAGGGAAAAATAATAATGGTTTTTGTTATGGGATCAAAATGATATAATGATTTCAAAATGCTTAATATCATGACTGACTTATGTCAGAAACAACATTATTTTAAATGTAATTGTTAACTTTTCAGGTGGTTTTTGAATACTGAGGGCAATAAGTTGAATAATTTCTATATGTGATAATCTGTAAATGCAATTGATGTCATCTGAAGTTTATTGTTTCCATATTTCTAAAATTATATTGTATTTCTAAAAACCTTTTAGATTGTGAAATTTGAGAAGACTGCTATGTGGTAGAAATGATATTATAGCAGTTTTAATCTGATTTTGATAAATGTGAATTGGGTTTTTAAAAGGACATTATGAAAATTTGATAATTTGAAACTGTTATATTTGGTTATAACAAGCAATAATTAATAATACTGATATTTACAATGAGAGCAGATTTCTATTTAAAATCTTGTCCGTTATGATGGTTTAAAATTATAGTTTCAATATATTAATGATGAGATGAAAGATTCTCTCTGCAAGGAGATTTAGAAATGCATTCACCTAAATTGATAATGGGTTGTTTCAAGTTTTAAATACATAATAATATTTTGGACATTGTTACATTTCTAAATCATGTAATTTGGCAAATGGATGTATGAATAGTATTGCTAAAAATGCAATTTCTCTTGTGTGATATTAAGATGTTAGATGTTAGATTAAGAATTGAACAAAAAAAATAGGGGTGTGATTTTCAAGCCTGTTTCATCTAAGGAAAGGCCTGGTAAAATTTGTTATTGTGATAAAGCTAATTTAATTGGTTAAACTTATAGAAACTAAGTGTCCTCTCCATTACAACACCTTTTAGACTAAGGAACTTTGTAATATCTAGGAATTCTGTATAATATTTGAGACTGAGGACACTTTACATGAACTTTGTTTTAATGAATTCCAATGTTTAAATGATTACTCTGCTTTAAGGAGAAAGAAAGAGATTTCTATCATTTTAAAACTTTCCAACTAATTTTCTTCAGGAAAGTCTAGCAACTATTCCTTTCAATGTCAGGATACATTTTAAAACTGTTTTAAAAAGGGGAAACACTTTTGGAAAAAAATGTTTTAAAAATATGTTTTGTGACTTTAGAAGGCCTACTAAACTTTCATTTGTAAGATAATTAATTGCTAAGTTAATGTAATGAGTTTATACATCTTGCTGTTTTGATCTGAATTTGTAGTCTTTCCACGACCTAAGAAAGAGTTAGAGCCTATCACATGTGTGTAAGATTTAATTCCTAAAGTGTCCCTTTCCTCCAGAATGAGTAAATAAGGACATCAATCCATCGACCTGTGAGGTTGGTCATTAAGCTCTTTGCTTTGTTTAAGTTGGAATGGGATTCAAGTACAGACAGTTATGTCAGTAAAAAGTACTAAGCTATGAGCTATCTTGTCTTATAGGTGAAATGTAAAGGAAAGCTGAATAATGGTCTTGAGAGATTTGGAAATATAAATAAAGGTTTGATTGTAAATATGAAAGGGAGATAAGAAGATTTAGGGACAAAATGGAGGTTAACCCTCCTGTTTCCCTAGAAAGTTCTTCTGGACCCACTTGCAGATGGTTTAAGTAAGTTGAGAGAGTATGAGGAAGTATTTTATAAGACAGAAAAGTAATGTACCTGGATTTCATAATTAATACTCAATGAAATTTGGGACAGTCCTATCTGAAGGATATTTATTTACTATTAAGACTTTATGCGACTACAATTTATTGTGCATTAAGCTCTGATTACAAGGATAGGTGTCATAAAGCCAATAGTAGAATGGCATGCACTACAGGCTCAAAACTTCTAAAGGTGGATACCTGTGCCTGGGGATAAGTTTTGAAGACAACCTTGGACACAGCTGAGGTAGGATCTTCCTGACTCTGTTTCCCAATTTTGCTATTTCCTTTCTGAAAAGGAAACATTCCCCATCTGAAAGTTCTGCTTTCAACATCTAGTGGCTATATGATTGGCTACCAGATATGACTCATGCCTGAAAACAAGCAGAGCTAAGGAAGTTTTTTCCTTCTGCTAAGATATATGACATTGTCCCTCTTTTTCTCTAATAGCAAATTTATATTTTCAAGACGTTTTGTAAGCACAATGCTAAATCTATTAGGTAATAGATGGATATTGGAGTATCTCTGAGTTACTATGATGGGATGCAGGGATGAATAGCTTATGATTTTTACCTATGTTCATGGCCAAATAAAAATAAATATAATATAGAGATAACATCCTCCAAAAAGAGGAAATGATTGGACAAAGTAATAAGACAAAAATGTAATGTAGACAAGGTGATAAGACAAAGATGTAATGTGATAGATGTCTAATTAAACAGGAAAGCAAAATTTTGAGAAAAATAACAGGATTAGATTGATTCCTCTAAGAATAAATACTGATGCAGATGATTGACTTCCAAAATTTATTATGTTTTGGTAAATAGATATTAAGTTTGGATTTTTGCATAAAATGGTATAAGATAGTGGTAAAAGTAAAATTATTTCTCCTCTATTAAGGTATCTGATAATTTAAAAAGGAAGATGAGTTAAGTTTATGGTTGGACCTTCACATTTTAAAGGATTCCTATATCAAGTTCAAGATTTAGGTAAGGATAGAAACAGCAAATAATATATAAAATGAAATTCTCTGAAGTTTCAAAAATGGAGAACAAAATTTAAGTGATTGTACTAAGTTATATTAAGTAAGAATTATCTGGGAATTTCTAGATCTGAACCAGAGAAGCAGAACTCTTTTAGAACTGTCCTAAGAATAAGAACTTTTGTCAAAGAAAGGATATCTAGGGACCAGATAACTACATCAGGCATCTGGTATTAAAAAGTGCTGCTTAAATGGACATTGGGAATAGGTAACTGGGAAACAAGGAATTTAATGTTGGTTAACATTGTTAATAATGATTGCATTACTTTGTATGGTTTGTGTTTAAGTTTTCTTGGTTATCTAATGTGTAAATGTAAAACATGTGCCCCTCTCAATACCAGTCTATTGTGAACCATCTAAGTGGTTTGAACTGTTCCTGACTTAATGTAATTGTGCAATTTTGTGAATTGTGAGAAAAACTTTATTGTATTTGTTTAAACTCAGCCCTCTGTGACTGGGATATTGAATTATTTATTGCACTTTTTGAACTTAACCCTGTGTGGCTGGGAAACTGAAGCATTTCTATGTGCCTTTGGTCAAGGACCTTTGTTGTGTTGTTTTTCCCTCAACTATCAAATCATATGTGTTCTGGGAGCCCCTGTCAGTTCTGACTACTCCTATAGCTGCCAACTTGTGGATATCGACTCCTTGATCTTTCTGTCACATCTAAAGATTGCCCCTGCTCCCAAGTGGACATCTGAGGCAAAAGCAGACCTTGCCATTCAGTTTCAAAGTGGCCTGAAAAAGATGACATCAGATTTAACCAGACCTGAACAAAGAACTACTGTTTCCCTACCTTAAGTCCTTTTCTTATTTTGCTTAGTCACCCTATTTTTCCCATTATGCTCACTACCCTGATTCCCCTTGCAACTTGCTCCCTCTGTTTGTTTACAATTACTGCCCCATGTCTGGGGATGTCCTATCACAGAAAAAAAGAAAAACCTGAATCTACCTAGATAAGGATTTTTAGAACTTCACCCCTGAGGAAAATAGAGGTTTTTCCATACCTTCCTTGTTCTATAGGTGAAGTTTTCAGTTTGCCTTTGACCAAAAGGAGGAAATGATAACCATTTAATATCATTTTTGTAACTTCAGGAAGGGCCAGAGCCAGACATAGAATACTTCTTCCTATATCAACAAGGCCAGATCAGGCTGACATAAGAGCATTCTTTCCTTCTCTGCCTATGGCCATTAAGGATCAGACACTTAACCCAAGAAACCATCTTGAATAATGTGACTTTTTTTTTCTTAATATTGTATGGGCATATACTGTGTTATGGCTTCTTAATGGTAAATTAAACACAGAGATCCTGGGTTGTAATTTCAATTCACACTTTGTCAACTCTCTTATCTTATTGTATTTACAACCTATTCCATTAAGGAAAATCATTTTCTTGTACCATGGTTAAACATACATGCGGATCACAACAGTGAAGTAATGCAGGCATGCTGAGTTGGGACTAAAAAATGTATTTAAACCTTCTCAATCCTTTGTTCACACAGTCAGACTTTGTCTGGTCCCATACATGTATGTATCCACTAGCTTCAAGGGAATAAACCATATGAATTTACATATCACCTATCTTGTTTGCCTACTTTAACCAAACTTTCAGGTCAACGCTACATGTCAGGCACTTTGCTAAGTGCTTTACAAATACTTCATTTGATCCTCACAAAAACCTTAAAGATGGGTGCTTTAATCTATATTGTTACAGTTGAAATCAAGGCAAATAGGAGTAAAGTGACTTTCCCAGGATTACAGCTAGTGTGTCTGAGTTCAGGTTTGGATTTAGATCTTCCCTAACTTCAATCCCATTCATTGTTACCACTGCACTCAGCTGTCAAAGTAATCTATCCAAAGCTCAGGTCTGACCATTTCACTCCACTCCCCCTGCCTACGCCCACACCCATCTCCCGGGGTTTCCTATTACCTCCAAGACCAAATATAAAATCCTCTTTGACTTTTAAAGCCCTTCATAACCTCCCCATCCCATTTTACTTTGCCACTCTTCTTAGATCTTAATACCCTATCATATAATCTAATCTGGTGACACTGTCCTTTCTCATTCTTTAATAAGACACTCTATCACCTAACTTAGTATTTTCATTGGCTTAGCCCCAGACCTAGAATTCTTTCCCTCCTTATCTCTACTTCTTGGCTTCCCTAGCTTCCTTCATGTCTCAATATCTCACCCTTCATAAGAAACCTTCCTTGGTCCCTTTAATACTAGTCTTTCCTCCTAGAATGAAAGTATTGGGGGTGAGGTTTGAATAGACATAATTCTGGCTTAGAACCCCATATCTAAGGAGGACATTAGGGCTTTATGACCCCAATCTCCTGCTCCTCTCCTAGTAGGTATCTCCTTTGGAGAAGGTGGGCAGGGGAAACTAGAGATACCTAGGCACATCTGCTGTTGAGCCACATTTAGACAAACCAATAGGGACACACACAAACTGCTTAACCTTTCACAGACTGGGAGACAATTCTGGGAAGATGGCGAAGTAGGTCAGAAAATTCCAAGCTCTCAAGATTTTTCCTCACAAAAGAGTAAAAATAGCACCTTAGGGCAAACAAAGTGTGGGTGGAGACAAAGAAAACTGGGGCACAACCAGGGTTTTCCTCAGAGAGGTTGAGAAGATCTGAAGAGAAACCCCAGGACTAGGTTTGGTCCAGTGAGGAGTAAACAACGCCAGGCTAGGTTCAGTTTTAACAACAAGCTGGGAAGCCCTTTAATCAACTAGCGGCAAGCCCCAGGTTTACTTGGTCTGAGAGGTTGCCCCACCCCCAGTCACTGGAAATTTTCACTTTGGGATAGTACGACTATTTGTGCATTTGAGCCCAGGAAAACTGCAGGAACCTCTGCTGACAAGGAAAGCCAAACTCAGCTGTGTTGCAAGGAGTGGTAGGGGTGAGAAGGAACCAGCACATGCCTCATGAGTGCAGAAGCAATGGGGTAGAAAGCCTCTGGCTGTGGACAACTATAGAAGGTTGCAGCTCTAAAATTTATTCAGAGTCATTTCCTACAGGTGTTTGGAGGGACCTGGGGGAGAGCTTAAGTGAGTCCTTGTTTTCCAGCTGCCATCTTGGCTCTGCCCCCTCCCCTCCTCCTTTCTTCCCTCCCTTCCTCCCTTCCTCCCTCCCTACCTTCCTTTCTTCCTTTCTTCTTTCCTTCCTTCCTTCCTTCCTTCCTTCCTTCCTTCCTTCCTTCCTTCCTTCCTTCCTTCCTTCCTCCTTCTTTCCTTCCTCTTATAACAAGGGACTGGCCAGTGAAGCTGCAGTCCTGGAACGAACGACATGGATATTAAGTGGAACCCAGAGTACATATAAAAGATTCCCTTGGGGGGCCCTTTGTATCTTTCCCTTTTAGTGCCTAGTGAGGAGGATGAGCTGCTGTACTCCTCCCTGTGTGGGAAGGGTTTCAGACACTCTCTCACTCAGAGTTTATAAGGTCTTATATATGGGACCTTGCCTGGGATAAATATTGGAACCTTACATTTGTAGGAACCCATTGAAGAAATTCTTCACTTAGAACTTTTGTTACTGGATATTTTAAATTGAGTACCACTAGTCAATAACTGGCAATTGTTTTTCTCTCATATTATTTATTTTAATTTTTTCTTGACTAGATATAAAAATAATTTTAAGCATTCATTGAAAAAAATCTTAAGTTCCAGACTCTGTATGCATGTATGTATGTATATGTATGTTTGTGTACATATACATATATACATATGTATGTGTACATATAGATATAGTATAACTGTGCAATTATATAAGACATATTTCCATATTAGGAAATTACAAAAGAAAACTCAGGCAAAAAAACCCAACTAGAAAAAGAGGAGTTTAAAAAAAAGATTCGATCTGCATTCAGACTTCATCAGTTCTTTCTCTAGAGATGGAAAGGTATTTTCATCAAGAGTCTTTTAGAATTTTCTGGGATTATTATATTACTGACAATATCTGAGTCCTTCCCAGTTGGTCATCATTCAATATTGCTGTTACTGTGTACAATATTCTGCTGGTTCTGCTCACCTCTCTTTTCATCCATTCACATATGTCTCCTGTAATGGCCAGAAAAGAGGGACTTTCTCTTATTTTTCTTTTGGAGTATTTCTCAACACTAAAACAATCAAGTGCCTTTGAGTCTTGCCTTTGTTTCAATCAAGAGTCTTTGATTGAATCAGAAGTCTTTGATGACCTGCTTAAGCCACATTAAGGCCTGGGTCACATGGGTTTGGGTCTCATGGTTGTAACATTCTCTGACCCTGAAGAAGTATGTGTATATATATATATATATATATATATATATACTCAAAGGTTAGCATTTTGCTCACTCACTAGAGGAATGTCCTGTGATTTGACCAGATGACACTCTGGGTTTATGTTAAGGAGCCCCTCAACATTGAAAAAACCCAGATGTTGGTGCTTCTCTCTCTGGTAACTATGTATAAAATGTCTTGGACAGACAGCTAGAAACCTGTCTGCTAATTTGTGTTATTTTGTTCTGTTTAACTTCTGCTTGTAATTTCTGTTTGTGTTTTCTCTGAAGTTCAGGGTGCTAACTTTTTCCCTGAAACTAAGTGAATGATACATATATATGTCTATATATCTATATCTATATCTATATCTATACATGTTTTCACATAATTCCTGAGTTTGTTTTGGCAGGTAGACTCACAACTATTTTACAGTGTCAGTGGATATTTTAAATGCAATTTTCTTTCAATCTCTTACTGCTGGACATTGTTGGTAATACGTAGAAATGCTCATGATTTGTGTGGGTTTATTTTATATCCTGCAACTTTGTTGAAGTTTTTAATTATTTCTTTTTTTTTTTAGTTTTATCCTTTTTTATTTATTTACAATTGAAGTCTTTGATGATCTTTTCTTTTTCGTTTACAACACTCGGTTCTACATAATTTTTAGTTCCTGATTTTCTTCCCTCCCTTCCCCCCTCCCTCTCCAAGATGGCATGGAATCCCTTATATCTTCCCCTTATAACTTCACATTGAATTAATTTACACACTAGTCAAGTTGTGAAGAAGAATTATGACCAATGGAATGAATCATGAGAAATAAGAAACAGAACCACAAAAAAACAACACCCAAAACAAAAACAAAAGAGAGAAAGAAAGGGAAAAAAAGGTGAGCATAAAATGTGCCTCAATCTGCATTCATACTTCATAGTTCTTTCTCTGGATGTAGATAGTATTCTCAATTGTGATTCCTTTGGAATTGTCTTTACACCTTGTGTTGCTGAGAAAAGCAAAGTCTGTCAGGGTTAGTCCTCATAGAATCCATATATCTGTGGTTGTGTATAATGTTCTTCTGGCTCTGCTCTGCTCACTCAGCATTATGTCGGGTAGGTTTTCCAGGTTGTTATGAAGTCCGTGTCATCCCCATTTCTTATAGCACAACAGTATTCCATTACCTTCATATACCACAGCTTATTCAGCCATTCCCCAATTGATGGGCATCCCTTTGATTTCAAATTCTTAGCTACCACAAAAAGAGGTGCTGTAAATATTTTTATACCTATGGGTCCTTTTCCCACTTGTGTGATCTCTTTGGGATACAACCCTAGAAGTGGTATTGCTGGGTCAAAGGGTATGAACATTTTTACAGCCCTTTGGGCATAGCTCAATATTGCTCTCCAGAATGGCTGGATCAGTTCACAGCTTCGTATTAATTATTTCAGCTAAAATTTTACTTGATTCTCTAGAATCCTCTAACTATATCATTATATGATTTGCAAGGAGTCACAGTTTCATTTCCTCATCATCTATTCGAATTCCTTTGATTTCTTTTTTTGTCTCTTATTACTCTAACTGGTCTTTCTAGTACAATAGTGACATCCTTGCTTTACCCCTGATCTTGTTGAGAAAGTTCTTAGTTTCCCCCATAATAGATAATGCTTCCTGATAGTTTTAGATAGATACTATTTATAATTTAAGAAATCTTGATTTATTCCTATCCTTTCTAGTGTTTTCAATAGGAACGATGTTGTATTTTGCCAAAACCTTTTTTACATCTATTGCGAAAATCATATAATTTTGGGTTTTTTTGATATAGTTAATTATCTTGATAATTTTGTTAATATTGAACCTACTTTGCATTCCTAGTATAAATCCCACCTACTCATAGTTTGCTATAATCTCCTTGTAAATATTTTAGTTGCAATTTTTGCTTCAATATTCATAAGATAGATAATCTGCAGTATTCTTTCTCTGTTTTCACTCTCTTTCTAGTTTAGGTATCAATACCACATTGGTATTATAAAATGAATTTGGTAGGACTCTTTTCCTTTTTTTACAAATAGTTAATATAGTATTTGATTTATTTCTTCTTTAAACATTTGGTAAAATCCATCTGGTGCTGGGGATTTTTTTTCTTACGTAGCTCATTAATAGCTTGTGCAATTCCTTTTTCTAAGAAAGTGTTATTTAAATATTTTTTTCCTCATTTGTTAATCTGGGCAATTTAAATTTTTACAAATAGTTATCTATTTCACTTATGTTGTTAAATTTTAGGCATCTAACTTGGCAAAATAACTTGTAACAATTGCTTTAATTTTATCTTCGTTGGTGTTTAATTCTTTCTTTTCACTTTTTATAATGGTAATTTGGTTTTGTTCTTTCCTTTTTTAAAGTCAAGTTGAGCAATGGTTTATCTATCTTATTGTTTTCCCCCATAAAACTGACTCCTAGTTTTATTTATTAGTTCAATGGTTTTATTACTTTCATTTTTATTAATCCCTTCTTTGATTTTCCAGATTTCTAATTTGATGTTTAACTGGGGATTTCAAAATTGTTCTTTTTCTAGTTTATTAAAATTATTTGACCAACTTCTTGATCTGCTTTTTCACTGTTTCATTGATGTGTTTAGAGATATAAAAATTTCCCTAAGTACTGCCTTCCCAGTACATAATTTTTTGTATATTGTCTAATTGTCATTCTCTTTAATGAAATAATTTATTGCTTCTTTGATTTGTTCCTTGACCCACTCATTCTTTTGGGTTATGTTATTTAGTTTCTAATTAATTTTTTGTCTATTCTTCCATGGCCCTTTATTGACTATAATCTTTATTGCATTATGATCTGCATTTGGTTGTGAGGTTTTTATGCTTCAATAAATAGTCAGTTTTTGTGAAGGTGCCATGTACAGCTAAGGAAGTGAAATACTTCTTTCTATTCCCATTGTTTTCTGCAGAGGTTTATCATATCTAACTTTTCTAAAATTCTATTCACCTCCTTAACCTCTTTCTTGATTATTTTTTGTTTAGATTTATCTAGTTTTGAGAGGGGAAAGTTGAGGTCCCCCACCAGTATATTTTTACTGTCTATTTCCTCCTGTGCCTAATTTCTCATTTTCTTAAGTATCTTTTCTCTTTCTGTTTAGACTACAGTCATACATTCAATATTTCATTATCTCAGAAAACATTTTTTGACCTTTTTTGTGTAAGTACTGCTACCTGTTATATTTCTGAATCCTTTATAAGTATTTCTATTGTTACCCTGGGGTGTTGGTACCTACCTGCTCAATGTTCATATTTTCTTTCTGTCATTGAAAACAGACCTAGACTTCATGCCTTATTGTTAAAGACTTAAAGAGTGAAAATGCATAGGATATAGTTTGCCTGCTCACCTAAAACTCCCAAGTAATCATCCTCAATTTTCCTTTCTTGGGAGCTTCATACTTTATGGAGATATATCTTATCTTGTTATTCTGAAACTGAGGCTTAGATTACTTTTGCTTTGGCTTGGGTCCCTGGAGAAAATGTTGAGTGCTTTACGGGGCTTCAGAGACCTAGAAATTTTGGTATTCCCTCTGTATAAGGGCATATCTAGAGATGTTGCTTAGATTCCCTAGGGAACCCTGGAGAAAATTTGGGTTTCTCTACTATATTGCTGAATTTTATAGAATTAAATTGATTCTGTGAGTCTGACCTCAGAAGAAAAGGGTTGGACTTTAGAAAAAGATGGAGATGGTGAAGTGGCCCAGCTCCCCACAACCCATGAGAATAAGGAGGTGACCCCCTGTCTACCCTAAATCCTAAATCACTTCAGATTGAAATCAGAATGATCTGTACTTACAAGGTTTCATTCTGAAATAAGAATTTTCTTTTTCCTTTCTTCGTTTGTCTTTGGGTTGGTCAAGGCCTTTTTCAGCTCCTAGATAGGTCATGTAAAGTACTACACAAGATTTCTATTTTTTTTCTTTGTTGAATCTGTACAACTACATTTGTGGGAATTGTAATTTCTCTATAAAATATGTAGGACTTTTAAGATCTGTGTCACATTGACTGTTTTCAGACACTTTTACAGCACTGGGGGAAAGCAGCCAAGAAAAAGTATTTATGCTTCCCTGAGGTCCTAGGAAACAGTCATGGATTGAGGACATGGGCAATGTTTTCAGAAAACCCCATGGCTTATTTGTTGAGGACAGTAAAATTTTAACATGGGAGTGGGGAGGTGTAGGAAATGTTTAATGGGGGATTGGTCAGTAAGAGCTTAGTCCCAGCAGCATATGGATGTTTGGTGAACCTGCTTCTGGGCAAACTGAAGAACCCCCTTTCTACTTGGGAAGGTGAACATGCATTCTTACTGTCCATTTACCATGTCCCTTTTGGTTGACTACTGAGCTGGGATTGGAAGTTCATTGGAAAGACTCTCATGGGGGGGCAGTTCTATCTCTTTTGAGCTAGTTTCTCTTTAAAGGAGCCAGGAAGCTCTCTTTAGTACTTGATAGGTCTAGAGGACTGGGGCTTGAATCGTTGATATAAGCTCCTGTCTGCCAGAGAAAGCCCAATCTATGATTCTTCATAGGCTTCACAAAACTTTCTGTGATGTGAAAGTCAGTAGACCTTTCTCATTGGGCCTTGCTGCTGCAAATTATCTGGAATTTTCCAAACTGTAGTAGTTTCACTTTTAAAATGTAACTTGACTTAAAAGCATTGCAGAATTTATAAAAGGCTTTTTTGAAATTATGTGTTTTTGTCAAACACTAATAGTATAACTATAATGTACGGATCAATGAAAGCCATCTCCAGATGTGTCTGGTTATGTGTCTACAGTCAGTGACAGCAGGATATCTTGGGGAAAAATATCAACTAAAGATGAACACAAATAGCATTTTATATTAACTTTGATGAGGAATTTTAAAAGTATTAAACCCTAATGCTTTTCCTCAGCTATCATGATTTCCTTGCTTTTTCAGACTGAGGGACATTGAAATCTTACTGTTTTTTATTTCTAAAGCAGAAAAGCCTCAAAAGAACGTTAACACAGTGAGCTTTGTATTTTACAGTATTCAGAAGCAGCATGTGGCCTGGCCTTTGTGGTCATATATCTGTTTCTCTTCCACATGATATACCTGTACAATGAGCTCCTGACATGCCACACATTATTATTCCATGCTCACTTTGATCTTACACAAATTAACTATGCAACCAGGATATTTAAGGTTCAGTTACCATCTCTTTAAAAATGAAGATGAACATGAAGTGCCTCAGTGATGTTCATTGTAATTATTAAAGATTGTAACAAAGAATGAACCCTCAATTACCCTTTTCCTCCCCGAACATCTCAAATTTTGTTGAATGAAGTCTCACAAGTCCTTTCCATGAGACCTGAAAAAGACCTCAGGTTAAGAAGGTGAAGGTTTCCCACTGCATAAGGGGTCATCTCCAGTCATCCTGATCTATATCTTGCAAGTGGACCTATATAAATCTGGAGGAGAAAATGAGGCTACTGACTACACAGCCCTTCCTCACTTAAATCCAATTCACTTGCAAGTCATCTCCCTGATGTCATGATCTTCTTTGACAACAAAGGACAAACAACAATGCATCAATGAAATTTTTAATGTTATTAAAAATGGCCTCAATTTTGGAACAGATTAAGAAACATTTCCTCTCAGCAGAGTGCTAAAGTATTTAGGATATGCCATACACTGTCAAAGTCCTAGTGTCAATGGTTTTCCTTAATGCTTGTTAAACGTATTGATTGTAAGGGGAGGCTGGGCAATATTGGGAAATAACTATGGCATATACGGAGAAAAAACAATCAGCAAAGCTTTAAATAACAAATTGAATGGCTCCTGATTCTTTAAAATACACTCCTATAGAAAAAAGACCTACTCATTCCTCAGGCAGCAGAAATAATCAGGCACATTAAATACCCCTTTTCTTCCTATGGTGGGCAATAAGCATTTTAAGTGGTTCTGATGTCATTTTCTCCTAGAACTTTACAGTGATGATGTGAGCAGTAACAGCAGAGGATGGCATTTTTTTGTTCTCTTCATCTTATTGTTAGACCAAAGTCCATTGGAAGCTTGCTCAGGATGCCAGGGAATTATTAACTGACTAATCTTGCATTTGCAGTCCTCCCCAGTTTTGGATTCTAAGTCTTCTGTTGCATTAGTAGTAAGGAAGAGCATCAGTGGATCCATCTGTGGTCATTTTTCTTGGCTTACTGCTCTCTATCTCATGTCTGCTCTTCATTTCATCATGGAGCTTTGGAAAGGGAAGTTTCCACCTGGTCCTGTTCCTCTTCCCATTATTGGAAATATATTGCAGCTGGACCTTAAGAATATCCCAGAATCTCTTTGCATAATAAGTAAGCATCTCTTTCTTCTGTTGGTTTCATTCCTGACTATTAGCAGCAGTCGTTTTGTTTTGGGAGACTGTCTTCAAGCAGCTTATACTATCTAATGCAAAAGGCATATTAGACTCGGTAGGTAGGTACCTTGTTGGTTTTCTAGACCATATTTTGATTTACTGTAGTAGCCATCAGAGCCTAGTACTTCAGCAGTAGCTAGTGATATCAAGTTCCTGTAGGTGAACATGAGATCCATTCTACAAAAAGTGCCATCCTCTGCTATTACTGCTCCCATTGGCCCTGCAAAGTTCTAAGAGAAAATGCCATCAGTCCCACTTAAAATATTCATTGCCCACCATAGGGAGAATGGGGGTATTTAATGTGCCTGATTATTTCTGCTGTCAGAGGAACGAATAGGTCGTACAAACAGGTATGGGCCTCCAGCCTTTATTAGATCAGAGTGGAGAATGTTTTCCTTAAACATTCTTTCAATGGAGCACTCAGGCAGCCTCTATGTGCAGCCCCAGTAGTTGCATGTAATCTTCAATGGGCCCGGCTGAAAGCAAGCCCAGCTGCAAGAGGAGCTAGCAAGTGCTGAAATCAGACCTGTAGATCTCAAATTCTTTGAAAGGTAGCCTGGAATGGCAGAAAAGTCATCGAACTTGGGATTAGAAAGGCCTGGGTTTAAGTCCAGATTCTGACATTTACTGGCTTTGTGCTTTAGGAAAGTCATGATGACTTCTCTGGACCTTGATTTCCTATATCTGTATGAGGATATTATCAATAAATGTCCTATCTGCCTCACAGGGTTGTAGGAAAAGTTTAGGTGAGGCTAACATGTAGAAGCAAAAATATGTTCTCATTTTGACCTGGTAGATTGCCAAACTGATATTTTTACCATATCCTTCCCATGCGTACCCTGATCTTTGGGGCCTCTGTGTCCTCATTTACAAAACTATATGATTGGTTTAGAAGTGGAGTTCTTCATCTTGGGACCATGAACTCCCAGTGGGTCTGTTGATTTATTTCAGAGGTTCTGTGAGCCTGGATGGGAAAACTGACATCTTTATTTTTTCAAATATAAGTGGTTTGCTTTGTAATCCTTTGTATTTTATTCTGAAACATCAATCAGAGGAGTACATAGGCTTCACCAGACTATAAACAGAGTCCACAACCAAAAAATAGGTTAAGAAACTCTGGTTTAAATGACCTGTAAAGTCCCTTTTGGATCTGTATACATGATCCAATGGAACTTATTCATAGCATTTCTGTTGGAATGAGGACCCTTTGTTGCTCCATTATTTCACTGAGAAGCATTGTTCCTATTCCCCAACTCTCCTCAGAGCTTTAGATGAATAATAATAATGATAATAATATCACTTATATAGTGGTTTAAGATTTGCCCAATGTTTTACAAATATTATCTAATTATTATCACAATAAGCTTTAGAATTTAGTATTATTATTATCCTCAATTTACAGATGAGGAAACCGAGGCAGACAGATGTTAAGGGACTTCCTGGAGTCACATAGCTATTAAGTATCTGAAACTGGATTTTGAGTAAGGTCTTCTTGATTCCAAGTCCAGTGCTGTGTCCACCATGGCACCCAGCTTTGAAATATTAGCTCAACCTCTCAGAAAGGTTGGGGGTGCTGCACCAAGGTCATATACTGTGCCTCATTAGCCAGTCTCCTGGCTGCTAGCCCAAGGAATGGAGCGAAATTTTAGCCTTTTGAACCATCTATTGCTTGGGTTGGGTTCATGGGTTGTATCATCCTTTCTGTAATAAATGTCAGAAATGTTTTGGAGGAGTTGATAATGGAATGAGAACTTCTCCAATAAGATCAACAATAGTAATCCAAGCTGTTTATCTCATGACTGAGTGATGACTGTCTCACTACTGCCCAAGTCTCTTTTCACAGCTAACAAAAGAGTATGGCCCAGTGTTCACTCTGCAATTAGGTATCCAGTGTGGTGTTGTATTACATGGGTACCAGGCAGTGAAAGAGGCTCTGATTGATCATGGGAACAAATCTGCTGACAAAGGACATATGCCAATTTTGGAATTGGCAAGCAAAGGAGTAGGTAAGTTTCTTCTTGGTGTAGAGGAAGAAGAGAAAGACAAGAATAGGTAAAATAATGGTGTCTTGAGAAAATGATGGAAGTAGATCCACTTTCAAATCAAAGCCACCAAAGCAATGGCATGTTGGGAAGGATATAATGAGTGGTATAGAAGCCATTTGTCTTTTTTTCAGGGCAGCAACTGTGTAACATCATGTTATATGTTATAGCCAGTTAAAGGAGGAAGAAAGAAGCTAAGGGAAAAATAAAAGGAGACAGTCTGACAGAGACAGAGAGACACAGAGAGACACAGAGATAGAGAGACAGAGATAGAGAGAAAAAGAAAGAAAAGAGAGGAGGGAGATAGAAAGGAAAGAAGAAAGAAAGGAAGGAAGAGAGGGAAAATAAAGAGGAAAGAAAAGCAAAAAGAGAGATGCAAAGAATGGAGCCAAGGAAAGAAAGAAAGAAAGAAAGAAAGAAAGAAAGAAAGAAAGAAAGAAAGAAAGAAAGAAAGAGGGAAAGAAGGAGAGAATGATTGTGGGTGAAAGAGTCCTGGAGGGAGAAGTGAGATGTATTTCTCCCATCTTTCCTGTACAATTCTGTACAGGATTACAATCCTGTAATCATTCACCCTTCAGGTGTAACTTTTATCTTCAAAGATCCATTATTCTAGTTCATTTTCCACTTGTTTGGAGGTTTCTCCTTGCTTTTCTGAGATTTAGTGGTCATCTGTCTACCACCTACACTAGTATCTTCTTAGTGGACATTGACCACAAGTTTATGTAGCCTGGGATTCCTGGGAACATGTCTTCTGGCAATCTGACTAGTGTCTTCTCCATATTCTCTATGAGAATGTAATTGAGACATTGTCAGATGCCTTGCTGAAATCTGTGTCTAGTCTGGCAAGGCACTGCCTAAATCAACTAGTCTGATGATATTGTAAAAAATGAAAAGAAATTAGATTAAGCTAGCAAGACCTATTCTTGATGAACCCATGCTGACTCTTAGTGACCACCCTTTTTAAGTGTTCACAAATCAACTTCTCTTAAGAGGAGCAAGAAAGTGAGTAACTGAGACTAGACCCCACACTGTGTAGGCCACTGAGACCTTCGTCTTGCCTTGTACCTCTTGTTGGACAGAGCAGAAAAGTGTGATTGGAGCCAATAGATGTAGAAGGTTAGAAAATTTGCCACAAAATGGATGAAATGAAGCTGGTGGTCAGGGATTTGTTACTGCCACCAGTAACAGGTAAATCAAAATTACTTCAATATGCAAGGATAATGATCTTCCCAAATACTTAGCCTTTGAAGGCCAAGGAAGGTATAGTATAGCCAGTGTGGATTAGAATCCATATGAAGGAAAGGTATCCATACTTTTTGAAATAGTCTTAAAATTATAATAATCTGAGTACTTTTGGAATAGGTCACCTTGTTTAGGCTACTAGCCTAAAATTAGGACGAAAATACCTCTCACATGGAATTCTGTAAAGTACAGCCTGGCAAAAGTGTCTGATAACATTTTTCATTACCGCTTCTGATAACTCACTAGAAGCCAAACCCATTTCTCCTGTTACAGCAAATGTAGAACACTTGTAGTAGGGACATTTGAGTAAATCAAGGTGGGAAATGAAGGAATAACAACGGGTAACAAATACAGTACCTACTATGTGCCAGGCACTATGCTAAGTGCTTTATAAATATTATCTCACTTGATCTTTGCAACAACTCCAGGAGGTGGGTGCTATTGTTATTCTTCATTTTACAGGTGAGGAAACTGAGGCAAAAAGAAGTGACTAGCTCAGCTAGTAAGTATCTATGGCTATATGAGCTCTCCTACTATAGAATGTTTCACCAGGATTAACACGAACCAATGAGAGCAGCATTCCCACCCTCCTGTGGAATCTGGGACTTTTGCTGCTACTCTGCATAGATGTTTTCTCCCCCATTATGATGTAATCTCTCTGAGGGCAGGGACAGTTTCCCTAGTGCTTAGCCTACAGCCAGTAAGAGCTCAGTAAATGCTGCTGGATTGGTTGATGGATACTCTCCTCAGTTGCCTCTATAATGCTTTTCTCTAGTGGTTTCTCCTCCTGCCTGATTTTTGTTTCTCAATATTATTTTGCTGCATCACTATCCACCTTCAGTCCCCTAAGGGCGAATATCTCCAAGACTCTGTCTTTGGCCCTCTTCAATATAACCATCTCACCATTGACCCTGATGGAGAAAGCCCAGGACCTTCAAACCCAAGACCCTGGAGAACAGCAATACTTTCACTCTAGTGTCCATAGCCACTCCCTTGTGGAGATACAGGCTAGCAACTGCTCCCACAGATGCTAAGGCACATGGATTGAAAAATATTTACAAAATGAATACAAAGTAGTTTGGGGAGCGGGAACACATGAATGATCCTGGCTGGTCAAACCACCTCTGCCTTGAAGGTCATCTCCCCTCTGACTCTGATGGAAACAGCCCAGGCCCTTGAGCCCAAGGACTTGGGAATAGCAGTGTCCTCCCAACCACCAAATCACTTCCAGGCCAGTCTCTCCAATTCTCATTGAAAGAATAATACATTGTGGAGAAATCTTTCTCATTACCACTAGCAACAATTGATGAACAGCTACCACAAACAGATAGATAAGTACAGGCATCACAGGGATGGCAGCAATCTCTAGACCATTGGTCCTTTAGACCACTCATAGCTCCCATTGGGAGAAAAAACTCTCCTGAAGAAGGGGCTGGCCATCTCCACCAATTGCCAGCCAATTACCAGCCAATTTCTATTCATAAGGGAGATTAAAAAATAATCAACAAAATTAGAAACAGAACTAGACAAAGCAAGATGGCGAAAGCACTGGAGCACCCTGATGGAGAGTCAAGAGGCAACATATGCCAGTCAAGGCAATGTACCATCACTGCCTTGACATCATCACTCCTTAGACAGCCCAGGACTCTGAACCTAAGAGCATTTGGAATAGCAAGGCTTTCAGCCCTGTGCCTGCAACCCTCATTCTGGGGTTACTGATTGAAATAAAATGAAATACAATTTAAAATTAAAATGAAGAAGTCTGAAAGAAAAGCTGATTAGGGTGAAGTGATGAATAGGGATTTAGAAATGGGAAGTGATGCAATATGGTAGGAAGAGCAGTGTATCTGGGGCCAGGAGAGATTTTGGGTTGAATTCCACTTCTTGATCCTTCCTAGTTGTGGCATAAATTAACTAATGGTCTTGAGCCTCAGGAACCTCATGTATAACGTGGGAATTATACTATTTGCACTTAGGATTCTTATGTGGATCAAATCAGATGCTTTATACCGGGTGATTTATTTTCAAACTTGCTGTGCCAAATAAATGTCAGCTAGAATGTAAGCTAGAGGGGAAAGCAGTACAGTCAGGTCCTACCTAAAGGCAGGCAAGCCTTCCTTTTGATCATCATGGAAGCATTAAGGTCTTTATCTCTCTCTCTCTCTCTCTCTCTCTCTCTCTCTCTCTCTCTCTCTCTTTTGGGATTACCATGTGACCCCACATTAATCCTTGGGCATGCTCCCTGCAATGTAATCTGCTCTATAATTTTCCAGAAACACTTTGACTATAAAGACCAGAAAATTCTATTTTTATTGAAGCTTTTAGAATAAAACACCAAGACCCTAAGTTCCCCATGGATTCAGGTGGGAGCAATGTTCTCTGCTTTTGGAGCTCACAGTATTTTTTTTTCATTACTTCCAAGAAACTACTGGAAAGAGCTAGGCCAGAGTTCATCATGCATTCCATTGGAATATACAACAGTGCCACACTTGGCTGGAATAACATTTTCTTCTTCATTGACAGGCACTGAAGACAGAGAAGGTTGCCCCAATATGGTCTAATATGAGGGACATTATAAGGCCCCTCCCTGGAGTAGTTCATCCACTGCTCACAGGAACTGAATGTTAAAATTCATGTTACTATAGAGAAGCTGACATTTCCCTTTAGTACCTGGGTTTGGATCAAGTTAGCAGATGTGCTAACTGTCCCAGTAGAAGATGGTAGACAGAGCTCTTTGAAGACCTCATAATGAGAAAGGCTGAGAGCTTTTCTGTAGGAAGTAAGAATTGAGAGTGAAGGCCAAGATAGTCTCAGGCAACCAAGGAATAGAATACTAAATTATTCTTAGGGAGTTTGTATAGGAAATGATGGGAAAAGTCACTATTTTGCAAAGGGCATTTGTCCCACCTTCTCCTAAACATTATACCAATGCTAGAGCAGAGAATTATTTTCTCTTTCTAATAAAGTATGATGTAAAATTCTTCTTTTTAGGTCTATAATTCTTTTCCTTTTCTAGTACATTATCTTCCTGGATCTCATCACAAAGTAATTAAAAATGTTCATTCACTGAATGAATTTATTTTCTAAGAAGTGAAGGAATACCAAAGGACACTGGACCCCAGTAATCCTTGGGACTTCATTGATTGTTTCCTGATGAAAATGGAGCAGGTACAGTGTGAGCTGTATGTCTGAATCTCAGTTCTTGTACATGAAATGGCTTGTATATTAGAAGCTTACATTTTCACAAATGTATAGCAGTACATAATCATATATCATTGATAGTGTGCTCAGAGCATCATATGGGGTAAACATGATTAGAAGACGTGGTCCTAGCCCTAATGGAATTTCTAACCCAACAGAAAGAAGGAAGCACATGTAAGGAGAAGAGAATAAAAATCTGGAATGCGTAGAGAAAGATAAAATAGATTTTTTTTTCTTTTTTTTATTTATTTAACATATTTAGTTTTCAGCATTAATTTTCACAAGACTTTGAATTACAAATTTTCTCCCCATTTCTACCCTCCCCCCCCACTCCAAGATGGCATATATTATGGTTGCCCTGTTCCCCAGTCAGCCCTCCCCTCTGTCACCCCACTCCCCTCCCATCCCCTTTTCCCTTCCTTTCTTATAGGGCAAGATAAATTTCTACGCCCCATTGCCTGTGTATCTTATTTTCTAGTTGCATGTAAAAACATTTTTTTTTGTTTTTGAACATCTGTTTTTAAAACTTTGAGTTCCAAATTTTCTCCCCTCTTCCCTTCCCACCCACCATCCCTAAGAAGTCAAGCAATTCAACATAGGCCACATGTGTATCATTATGTATACCCCTCCCACAATACTCATGTTGTGAAAGGCTTACTATATTTTTCTCCTTCCCAACCCATCCCCCTTTATTAAATTTTCTCCCTTGACCCTGTCCCCTTTCAAAAGTGTTTGTTTTTGACTACCTCCACCCCCATCAGCCCTCCCCTCCATCATCCCCCCCATTTATTTTTATCTTCTTCCCTCTTCTTTCCTGTGGGGTACGATTCCCAATTGGGTATATATGGTATTCCCTCCTTAGGCCAAATCTGATGAGAGCAATGTTCACTCATTCCCCCCTCACCTACCCTCTCCCCTCCTCCCACAGAACTGCTTCCTCTTACCACCTTTATGCGAGATAATCCACGCCATTCTATCTCTCCCTAACTCCCTCTCTCAGCATGTTCCTCTCTCATCCCTTAATTTGATTTTATTTCTTTAAGATATCTTCCCTTCATCTTCAACTCACCCTGTGTCCACTCTCTCTCTCCATATATATATATATATATATATATATATATATATATATATATATACACACATACATACACATTCACCCATATACATACATAAACATATATGTATGCATATTCCCTTCAGCTACCCTAATACTGAGGTCTCATGAATCATACACATCATCTTTCCATGTAGGAATGTCAACAAAATAATTCACCTTTAGTAAGTCCCTTGCAATTTCTTTTTCTTGTTCTTTTTCTTGATTACCTTTTCATGCTTCTCTTGAGTCTTGTGTTTGAAAGTCAAATATTCTATTCAGTTCTGGTCTTTTCACTGAGAAAGCTTGAAAGTCCTCTATTTTATTGAAAATCCATATTTTGCCTTGGAGCATGATACTCAGTTTTGCTGGGTAGGTGATTCTAGGTTTTAATCCTAGCTCCATTGACCTCCGGAATATTGTATTCCAAGCCCTTCGATCTCTTAATGTAGAGGCTGCCAGATCTTAGGTTATTCTGATTGGGTTTCCACAATACTCAAATTGTTTCTTTCTGGCTGCTTGCAGTATTTTCTCCTTGATCTGGGAGCTCTGGAATTTGGCGACAATATTCCTGGGAGATTTCTTTTTGGGATCTATTTGAGGAGGCGATCGATGGATTCTTTCAATTTCTATTTTGCCCTGTGGCTCTAGAATATCAGGGCAGTTCTCCTTGATAATTTCTTGAAAGATGATATCTAGGCTCTTTTTTTGATCATGGCTTTCAGGTAGTCCAATAATTTTTAAATTCTCTCTCCTGGATCTATTTTCCAGGTCAGTGGTTTTTCCAATGAGATATTTCACATTGTCTTCCATTTTTTCATTCCTTTGGTTCTGTTTTATAATATCTTGATTTCTCATAAAGTCACTAGCTTCCACTTGCTCCAATCTAATTTTTAAATTAGTATTTTCTTCAGTGGTCTTTCGGACCTCCTTTTCCATTTTTCTAATTCTGCCTTTCAAGGCATTCTTCTCCTCATTGGCTCTTTGGAGCTCTTTTGCCATTTGAGTTAGTCTGTTTTTTAAGGTGTTGTTTTCTTCAGTGCATTTTTCAGTATTTTTTGGGTCTCCTTTAACAAGTCATTGATTTGTTTTTCATAGTTTTCTCGCATCCTTCTCATTTCTCTTCCCAATTTTTCCTCTACTTCTCTAACTTGCTTTTCCAAATCCTTCTTGAGCTCTTCCATGGCCTGGGACCAGTTCATGTTTTTCTTGGAGGCTTTTGGTGTAGGCTCTTGCACTTTGTTCACTTCTTTAGGCTGTATGTTTTGGTCTTCTTTGTCAGCAAAGAAAGAATCCAAAGTCTGAGACTGAATCTCAGTGCGTTTTCGCTGCCTGGCCATATTCCCAGCCAACTAACTTGACCTTTGAGTTTTTCAGTGGGGTATGACTGCTTGTAGACTGGAGAGTTCTATGTTCCATGTTTGGGGGGGAGGTGCCAGCTCTGCCACACCAGCACTGCTCCTTCCCCAACCCCCAACCCGGACTGGGCTTAGATCTTCAACAGGCTGTTGCACTCCTGCTCTGATCTGCCACTTAATTCCTCCCACCAGGTGGGCCTGGGGCCGGAAGTAACAACAGCTGTAGCTGCCTCACCTCTGCTGCCCCCGGGGCTGGAAGCCGAACTGCGAACTCCTTCTGCTCCCGCAGCTTTTCCCACTAACCTTCTCCGAAGTCTTTGGTGTTTGTGGGCTAAGGAGTCTGGTAACTGCCGCAGCTCACTGATTCAGGGCGCTAAGGCCCCCTCCGCCTGGCTTCTGGTCTGGATGGTCCACACTGTTTAGGCTGGGTTCTGCTCCACTCCGTTCCCAGCTCCCAGCTCCCAGCTCCGTGTGGGATAGACCTCACCCAGAGACCATCCAGGCTGTCCTGGGCTGGAGCCCTGCTTCCCTCTGCTGTTTTGTGGGTTCTGCCATTCTAGAATTGGTTCAGAGCCATTTTTATAGGTTTTTGGAGGGACTCGGTACGGAGCTCACACGAGTTCCTGCTTACCAGCCGCCATCTTCCATGGTATTGCATTTTTATTGATTTGGCTAAGCATTTCCCAATTACATTTTAATCTGGTTTGGGCTTCACACAGTTTTGCTTGTTGCTTGTGGCCTGAGGGCTGAGAGTTTGACAGCTCTGATGTGGTAGGCAAAGAGCTGGCCTCAGAGCCAGGCAAAACTGAGTTTAAGTCCCCTCTCTGACACAAAATGTCTATGTGATCCTGGGTGGGTCACTTAACCTGACAGTGACCTGGAGCTACACAACTCTATTGAGACTTTAAGTTTTTCAGAGAAAGGGCAGACTTGCCTTGGCAGAGAGAATTTTTTTTAATCTGGAAAAGTTCCCTATGCCAATGAAATTGCAGGGCTAGTCTCCCTCCCTCCTTCCCTCCCTCCTCTCTCTCTCTCTCTCTCTCTCTCTCTCTCTCTCTCTCTCTCTCTCATTCTCTCTCTTTCTCTCTCTCACTTTCATTCTCTTTGTCTCTCTGTGTCTATCTCTCTCTTTCAATTTCTCTTTCTCTCAATCTCTCTCTCTTTCAATCTCTCCATTTCTCTCTCTGTCTCTCTCTATGTCTTTCTTCTCACTGTCTCTCTCCTGTATGTACTATCTGCAACTACTAAACTACTTTGATAATTGCCAATTTCTTGTTCCACTTTGGATCATGCTGCTCAAACTTTATTTATAGGATTGTAGATTAAGAACTGAAAGGGATCCTGCAGGTCATTGAATCCAATCCCCTCATTTTATAGATGAGGAAACTGAAATATAAAAAGATTAAATGACTTTCCTAACATCAAGATCAGAGCTGGGGTGGGAGGGGCAGCTGCGTGGCACAGTGGATAGAACACTGACCCAAAGTCAGGAGGACCTTATTTTAAATCTGGCCTCAGACACTTACTGGTTGTGTGACCCTGGGAAAATCAGAACTGGGATTGAAACCAAGGTTGTCTGCCTCCAAATCCATCACAGTTTCCATTGTGCTCTGCTGCTTCCCATAATTTTCAATTAATCATGCCAAATTATTCCTAAGAAAAGCAACAACCACAGTCTGAATTTACCATTGAAAATTGGTCTCTATTGGAAGAGATTTATTTATTGCAGGAACAGAGTCAACAAGCACCACCCCGAGATATGCAATCTTGTATCTCCGCAATACCCTGAGATACCAGGTTGGATAACAGGCTAATAATACACATCCATGATTTAGTCAGCATGAAAGGGGGTCATGGTCCTTTTGAGAAGTTCCCTTAAATTTTTCTTTTGTCATTTTAATATACTTAAGTCATTAATCATTTAAGTTTACTAATTCCTCCACCTCTACCACTAACTCCCCCCTGCTTAGTTAAATGGTATTTAATTGTGAGTTATTATTAGAGATAGGCACAGAGTAGTGATAAGGATAGAGACTATAGCCCAGTGATAGAACTGGGAGGAACTGACTGATTGCTAGGCAGTAGTTCCTGATGGCTCATTGATCCTGTCTGACCACAGGAGGAGCTGTTGCATCTGGATGCCTGTCACTCATACGGTCACACAGGGAAGTACTTTGGAACTATGGTTGGTCATACTGTGTTCTGGAAAAGTCCATACTGAGACCTAAGGAGGACAGGAGGCTGCCTGATGGCATGGGGCATAGGTCCCTCAAGGGATTCTCAGCTTCCTTAACAGCCTAAAATGGAATATTCACTGATCTATCTATCTGTCTATCTATCTATCTATCTATCTATCTATTTATCTATCTATCTATTTATATATCTATCTATCTAGGAGAATGTGAAGATCAAGTGCCTTATTTACTAATGTAGCTCATCATGAAAAATCAGAGAAAATAAGAGAGAAGGCAGTTTTTGTCCCTAGTTTTGTGATCAATTTTCATTCTTATTGTGACAGGAAAAATTTGTGAAGACATTGATTGTGTGATTGGCTGAAATCGAAGTCCCTGCATGGAGGGCAGAAACAAGATGCTTTACACGAATTCTGTGATACATGAGATCCAGTGCTACATTGACCTGGTTTCCATCAGCTTGCCCCATGCAATATCAGATGTTCAATTTAGACAATATTTTATCCCCAAGGTCAGAAGTGTTTCTCACTCTGACACAAGATTTTATATACTCTCCTATTGAATTATAGAATCTTTGGTTTAGAAGGAACCTCAGGTGAAGCTACATCCCTGAGAAGTGGTCACAGAATTTCAGACTTTGAAGGGATTTCAGTGGTCATGTTGTCCAACCCCAATCTAAAAAAGAATCACATCTACCTATATGCTCACCTTGTGGTCTTCTAGTTTTTGAATAAATACTTTCAATGAGGAGGAACCACTCAATGCAATGCTGTGGCATTCCATTCTAATCTTGGGTAGCCCTAATTTGAGGGAATTTTTTTTCCTTGCATTAAGGCTAAGTTTGCAATTTTGTAACTTTAACCTATTCCTCTTTTTTTTTTTAATAACTGAGGATGACCTTTTTAATCACATATGCAAATTAGCATAGAATGTACAAAAGGATCAGATCTTTAGGTGGGTAGATCAAATAGTTGTCCAGAATCAAGTAAAATGGTATAGTCCCTGATGGTCAGTGTAATCACTGAAGCAAGACCTGTAAATATAACTTAGTTGAACTTCATGAAATCGATGTCTTTTGCATACTATCAGAAGCACGGGCGTCACATGTTCAGGCTATACTTGCCGATCGGGCCATGCCGGTTTGAACAGACATGGGATGACCAAGACCCCTGGCCGAATTTGCAAGGGTGACTCCAGTAGAGCTGCTGGTGACCCATGGCACCATGAGCAAAGACCGGAGACAAAAGCTATTCCTCTTGGTTTTGTCCTCTGGAACAAAGCAGAGCAATGTTTCTCTTTCTAGTAACAGTCCATAAAACACTTGAAATCAGCTATGAGGTCTCCTGTTCTATTATGTCTTCTGTTCTCTTGTTTAAATACCCCCATTTCCTTCAATCCATCCTCACATGGCATGGACCTGTTATTCTTACTATCATGATGCCCTCCCTTGAGTAGCCTCCAACTTTTCAATGTCCTCTTAAAATACGACTCCTAAGAAGAATACAATAGTCATTTGTTAACTAATGAGATCAGAGTACAATGGTACCTACTTTCATTGAGACTTCAATAACTACCCATTGTACATGGTCAGTCCATCAATTTTAAATCTACCTAATTGTATGATAGTTTAATCTGTATATTTCCATCATTTTGAGAAGAAGAAAATGAAAACCTCTATCAAATGCCTTGCTAAAATCTAAGTAAACACTATAGCATTCTCCTGATCTACCAGTTTATTAACACCCTGAAAAAATAATGATTTCACTCCAGATCTTTGTGACCACTGCTTTCTTATCTATCATATGTATCTTTCCTCATTCCTTCCCTATCCAAATTATCTCTTTAGAAATGTATTGTAGACTCTGTGTGCAAATTGAAGGTTACTTTTTTTTACTTAATTAAACCTGCACAGGTGTCTAGGAGCTCTCTTATTTTCTCTTTACTCCTCTGGGATATTAAATCCATGTTAGCCATATTGATTTATTTATCCTCTCCTTTTCAGTTTAAAGATAGTTCCCTTGGCCAGAACAAAAACCAGAAAAAAAAGAATAATTGAGAAATTCTGTATCTTCTCTTATCTCTTGTCATCCTCATCTTATAACTTTCTCAGTTGTGGGGTTATCCTTTCTATCAGGTACATTTCTCACAACAACATTGCAGATTTTCTAAGTTACTATTAGCAGTTAAAAAACTTGGCTCATTCCATGCCTAAAAATGGGAGGTTTTGGCTGGATGATAGTTCTTAGTTCTCTTTCGGCTCTAACATTTTATGGTACCACCACAATACCAGTACTGTCTTCTGTTCTGTCTGATGATCAAGAGTTCCCCAATCCAGACCAGTTTGACCCAGGTTACTTCCTGTATGAAAGTGACAAGTTTAAGAAGAGTGACTATTTCATACCTTTTTCAGCAGCTAAGACATCTTTTAAATGTGTGCATCAAAGATGGAGTGATAACTCAAAGGATCTGTTTTTCAGTCTAGCCTTACTCCTTATTACCTGTTTGATCTTGGTCAAATTATTTCATTTCTCTGAGCTTCAGTTTTCTTACATGCCAAAAGACTGGTTTGGACTAGGTGACCATTATGGTCCTTCCAAGTTCTAAAACCAGTGATTTTGTTGGAGTCGTACATCGTTCTTGTAATTCTTCTTGGCCCATGGTTCTAAACTAAACTAAATCAATTGGGTTTCAGTGTAGTTGTCTGAGCTAATCCAAAAAAGAAGTAGAAATGAGATAGTGGCCACCCTGTTCTACATCAACAACCCACAAGCCCCCTGCACTTTTCCATATTAAAAACTATCCTACCAATCACTCTCAACCAGGAGCTACTTCTCAGATAAGGTCTTCCAGGCTTTTATGTTAACATAGTACAATATTGAATCTTATTAACCTAAGGAAGGGGATTGGATTATTAAGCATTTATTACTATGTGTAGGCACTGGGGATACATTTACAAAGAATGAAACAATCCCAACATGTAAGCTTTCTGAAAGGAAGGATTTGTTTTTTAGATCTCTGGGACCTAGCAGTGTTTGCATAGTAAGCATCTAATAAATGCTTTTTTAAACTCTCCAATAGTATGGAGCCACAGAAAACCAGTAATTCCTTGCTTTGGAAATGGGATTGATTCAAACCCAATCTGTATTGTTTCAGTGTCAACCTGTGCATAGTATTACAATGATGAGATGAAGACAACCTGAGGGTATCCTTACTTGGAGTAGGTAGGACTGAGACTTGTAGTTTACAAGCATAGCCTTTTCATCTGGGTTTTCTGTTCCTTGCCATGACTTAGAGAAATGTGTCTGGATTATACCTGAAGGTGTATTAATGCAGAGAATAACATTCGAGATTTGAATGTCACAAAATTTAACATTTGGAAGATGGATAAGAACCCAGGTTATTAACTCCCAGACAAGTCTGGCCCATAATGCCAATCAGGAAGCCAAGCTTACCTGCTGCACAGACAGGTAACTCCAGGGAGTTATCCCTGAGACCTTCAATGCTCACCATACTACCCTGTCTGATGCTCTGAAGAGAAACCAATTAAAGCAGTGGCAAAAAAAGAAAAGAAAAAACTACAAAAAGTATTAATGAGAAACAAGTAAATAATCATAAAGTTCAGGGTTTAGTAATAACTCTTATTTCAATAATTTACAGATATTAACATGTTGCTTGAGTGCTAAGGGAGCATTAATAGTAGATTCATTAATAATTCATCTTCCTGAGTGTGCAGGGTGATGGTGACTATAAATACCCCATGTAACCAGCCTTTGTGCTGACATGATCTCCTTATGAATAAATTATCAATATTTCCTCAAAAAGCAATAAAAACAGATGCTGCAAATTTTTTTTTTGCATGCAACTAGGAAATAAGATATACAGGAAATGGGGCATAGAAATCTATTTTGCCCTACAAGATTCTAAAGGAAAAGGGGATGGGGGTGTTTCAACAATCCGGCTAGCAGCTTCTGTAGGGGTGTAAGATCCACCCACAGCCAGCACCCAGAAAGCTGCCAACAGCACAGGTTCTTCTGATCTGCTTAATTAAGGAAAGCAAGGTGAATGGGGTTGATAAGCTTACTTTTAATTCAGCATTCAAATGTCATTCAGTTGATTCAGGGGAAAAATCCAGCACCCTGAACTTCGAAACAAAATGCAAACAAATTACAAACATCAACAGACTTTGTCTTATTCGAATCCCAACACGTAGTTACCAGAGTTCAACAAAATTTCAGCATCTGGATTTACAAGCTAGAGGGCTCCTTAGCTACAGCTGCCCGGAGTGTCCTCATCAACACCATTTCCAGAGCCCCACACCAATGGCTCTGTCCTCCCTTCTTATAGGGCTTCAGACATCATCTGAATCACCAGAGCTCAGGCTCTGGTGATTGGTTCTTGAGTTGGCCCCTCCCCTTAGGACCCTGGGAGGTTCACATCCACATGGATTACGTTAACACCTAATGGGGTTTGGGCCCGGGGCTTAGCACCTAGTAAAGCTCACTGAGATAAATTGAGTCACTCAAAGAAAACAAAGGCCATTCTGGTTACAGGGGGGAGTGGGGTGACAGAAGGGAGGGCTGACTGGGGAGTGGGGTAACCAGAATGTATACCATCTCGGAGTGGGGGAGGGTAGAAATGGAGAGAAAATTTGTAATGCAAACTCTTGTGAAAGTCAGTGTTGAAAATATTAAATAAAGAAACTAAAATGCAAAAAAACCCAACAAATTTGAGATTAAACAATCTAATCTTAGTGCGTTAAAAATAAGTCAAAAATAATTAAAAATCATGAAAGAGAATGGCAATAATGACATAATGTATCAAAACTTATAGTATATAATAAAAGCAGTGATCAGTGGAAAATTTATATTTCTTATTGCTTACATCAATTAAATAGAGAAAGAACAGACCAATGAATTGCGTATGTACTTAAAAAAACTAGAAAAAAGAATAAATTAAAAATTCCCAATTAAACACTAAATTGGAAATCCTTAACATTTTAGGTGAGATTAATAAACTGAGTATGAAAAACCCAGTGAATTAATAAATGAGAGTAGGCATTGATTTTATGAAAAAAATCAATAAAATATATAAACCATTGGCTAATGTAATTTTAAAAAAAGGAAGAAGTATTGACTAGTATTATGTAATATTAGTATGTAGTATTAGTATTAGTAACACTAGTATTATGACTAGTATTAAAAATGAAAGGATATTAAATATAAAAGGATAAATATGCCACTAAATAAAGGTAAAATAAAAGCAATTATTAGAAGTTATTTTACACAATTATATGCCAATAAATTTAACAATTTAAGTGAAATGCAAAAATATTTCCAAAAGTATAAATTGCCTAGATTATCTGAAGAGGAAATAGACCTATTTTAGAAAAAAGTAATTGAATAGCCCATAAAAGAACTTGCTAAGAAAAAAAGCACTAAGACCAAATGAATTTATAAGTGAATTTCATTCATTAATTAATACTGAGTAAATTATTTGAAATAATAGGCAAAGAAGGGATCCTACCAAACTCCTTTTATGAAACAAATATACTGATACCTCAACCAGGAAGAGCAAAAATAAGAAGATTATCTGCTATTTCCCTAATGAATAAGGATGCAAAATCTTAAATAAAATAATAGCTAAAAGATTTCAACAATATATCACAAAATTATGCATTATGACCAAGTGCAATTTATATCAAAAAAATAAGGTTAACAAAAGGGAAACTATTAACGAGCTTGAATACAAGAATTAAAATTTTTTAAAAATCATATGATTATATTAATAGAAGAAGAAAAAAAGTTGATAAATTTGTAATATTAACTAAGGTGGGACTTTTTTTTACTGTTTTCTCTTTTGGAGCACTTATTTAACCAAGTGCCTTTTATTAAGTCTTACTAGTCCCAAGCTCACACGAGCAAAAGCTGGTTAGGACCTGAACAGGGTACAAAAACTCAGAACCTAGCATTTTGTTTGGGGCTCTCACTCATTGGAAGATGGTCTGTGTGGAGACACTGGGTAGCCATTACAGAGCAGCCCAGCTTTGAAGATATCTAGTTGTTTGTTTTGGGAGTTCTCACTCACTGGAAGAGTGTTGGTGTGGAGACTCTGGGTAACCCAGACATTTTGTTTGGGGCTCACTTGTGGAAAAAATGTTGAGACTCTGGGCAAGCCTTTGTAACTGCCCCCCAGCTTTGCTAACCCAGATTTTGGCTTAGATTTGCTCTGTTTATATAATGTATGTTTGTATTTGCTCTGAAGTTCAAGTTGCTGGCTTTTCCTCCTGAACTAAGTAAATGATGTTTGTATGTTGGGTTGAAGTGATATGGTTAACCCCTTAAAGTTACTTTCCTTATTAAAGCAGATCAAAGAAGCTGTGCTGGCAGCTCTTGTTGTTAGTCTTGTTGGGTCTTACACTTCAACAGCTGCTGCTAGCCAAATTGTTGCTACAAAAGTACATCACTTATTTCTAATAAAAAAACATTTGAAAGTATGGGTATAAAAGGATTCTCCCCTAAACTGATTAAAAGCACTCATCTAAAACCACTAGCAAGCATTATTTCTAGTGTGGATAAGCTAGAAGCCTTCCAAGTAATGCCAAGTGTGAAAGAAGGATGCCCATTGTCACCAACATTATTCAATGTGGTATTGGAAATTCTAGCAATAGCAAGAAGAGAAGAAAAAGAAATAGAAGGAATCAGAACAGGAAATGAGATAATAAAACTATCTATTTTGGCAGATGATATGATGATATACTTGGAAAAATCCCAAAGATTTAACTAAAACTCAGTTTAAACAATCAAGTTTAGCAAAAACAATACAAAAAACCCCAACAATTTTACCAAAGTAGCAGGATATAAAGTAAATCCACATACATCATCAGCATTCCTACATATTACAAACAAAACTTTACAACAAGAGATAGTAAGAAGTACCTCATTTAAAATAACTCTAGACAGTGTAAAATACCTGGGAGTATGCCTGCCAAAAGAAACCCAGGAACTATATAAACAAAATTATAAAAACCTTTTTACACAAATAAAACCAGATTTAAATAATTGGAGCAATAGTAATTGTTCATGGGTAGGCAGGGCCAATAACAAGTTTACCTAAACTAATTTATGTCAGTTTTTGTTTATGTGCCATGTACTGCCGAGAAAAGTTATATTCCTTTCTATTCCTATTCAATTTTATCCAAAAGTCTGTCATATCTACCTTTTCTAAAATTCTATTCACTTCCTTAGCTTCTTTCTTGTTTATTTTGAGGTTAGATTTATCTAGTTCAGAGATGGGGAACTTTGAGGTTCCGCACCACTATAGTTTTGCTGTCTGTTTCTTCCTGTAACTCCCTTAACGTCTCCTCTAAGAATTTGGATGCAATACCACTTGATTCATATATGTTTAGTAATGATATTACTTCATTTTCTATGGTGCCTTTTAACAGGATATAGTTTCCTTACTTATCTCTTTTGACTAGATCTATTTTTCTTTTGCTTAGTTCAAAATTAGGATTGCTAGTCCTCCTTTTTTCACTTCAGCTGAAGAATAATGTATTCTACTCTAGCCTTTTACCTTTACCCTATGTGTATGACCCTTCTTCAAATGAGTTTCTTGTAAACAACATTTTGTAGGATTATGGTTTTTAATCCATTCAGCTACCCACTTCCGTTTTTTGGGAGAGTTCATCCCATTCACATTCACAACTATGATTACTATCTGTGTCTTTCTTTCCAGCAGATTTCCCACCCATTTATGGTCTTACTTCTCCCTTCTCCCTTCCCCTCCTCAAAAGAGTTTTGCTTTTGACCACCGCCTCCCTCAGTCTTCCCTCCTTACTGTCAGCCCCCTTCTCTTTTCTTTCCCTTTTCCCTTACTACTTCTTCACTCCCTTCTAACCCCCTCTTTTCTTTCCCCTTTCCCCTCCCACTACCTGTAGAACAAGTTAGATTTCTATACTTAATGGAGTATGTTATTTCCTCCTCGAATCAAATCTGATGAGTAAAGCTGAAACAATGCTCATCTCCCTCCTTTCTTTCCCTCTACTACATGTTTTTGTGCCTTTTCATGTGATGTAATTTACCCTTTTTGCCACCTCCTTTTGTCTTATCCCATTACAATCCCTTAGCACCACTTAGCTAGGTATTTTTATCATCATTTCAGTTATTTTGTACCTACACCCTCTATCTATGTATATCTCTTTTAAATGTTGTAAGAAATCCACAATTCTCAAGATTAAAAGTATCATCCTCCCATATAGAATATAAAGAGTTTGGCCTTATTGAATAGCAAGGATTTTTATACTGTTTTTTCCTGTTTATCTTTCTATGCCTCTTTTGAGTCTTGTATTTGAAGGTTGAATTTTCCACTAAGTTCTGGCCTTTTTATCAGGAACGTCTGGAAATCCTTTATTTCATTGAATATCCATCTCCTTGCCTGAATGATTATGCTTAATTTTGCTGGGTTATTGATCCTTAGTTGTAGTCTAAGCTCCTTTGCCTTAAAGAATATTATATACCAATCACTTCAATCTTTTAATGTAGAATCTGCAGGTTCTTGTGTGACCCTCACTGTAGTTCCTTGAGATGTGAATTGTTTCTTTTTGGCTGTTTGCAGTATTTTCTCCTTGACCTTATAATTTTGGAATTAGGCTATGATATTCCTTGGTGTCTTCAATTTGAGATCTCTTTGGGGAGGTGATCAGTGGATTATCTCAATGACTATTTTACCCTCTGGTTCTAGGATCTCAGGACACTTTTCCTTGATGATTTCTTCGAAGATATTGTGCAGAATCTTTCTTTTTCATGGTTGCTTTCCAGAAGACCAATATTTCTTAGATTTTCTCTCCTGGATTGATTTTCCAGGTCAAGCGTTTTTCCAACGAGATATTTTATATTTTCTTCTATTTTTCATTCTTTAATTTTTGCTTGATTCTTGATGCCTCATAGAGTCATTAGCTTCTACTTGCCCCATTCTAATTTTTAAAGAATTATTTTCTTCAGTTACCTTTTGTACCTCCTTTTCCATTTGGTCTATTTTTCCTTTTAAAGAATTATTTTCTCCAGATAAGCTTTGTACCTCCTTATCCATTTGGCCAATTTTACTTTTTAAGAAATTGTTCTCTTCAGTGAATTTTTTTCATTTTGTCAATTATATTTTTTAAAATCTTTGGTCAATTTTTCTTCTACCTCTCCAATTTGGCTTTTAAATTCCTTCTCGAGCTATTCCAAGAATTCTTTTTGGGCTTCAGACCAGTTCATATTCACTTTTGAGGTTTCACATGTGGGTATAGTGTCAACACTATCCTCTTCAGAATTCATATTTTGATCTTCCCTGTCCCCATAGTAACATTTTATGGTCTTTACTTTTCTAGCTTGCTTCTTGTTCATGGTGGTTGCCTTTTTTCCTGGCTTTAAAAGTGGATCTCTGCCTCTGGGTCACAGGGGGTTCTGTCCAACATCTCTTGTGCTGGGAGCTAGAGTTCTGGTTACTGGCTTGTGTGCTGTAGCCTCTGGCTCTGTCAGCTGGAAGCTATTTAATGCTGCAACTCACCTGGTACTGAGCTGAAGTTGGCTGGTGTGTGCTGAAGTCAGGTCTTTCTGAGTTTCCCAGGGGTTACACTGAATTTCGCAGTGTGAGGTGTGGGGGAGAGGTGGTCTGGCCACTGGAGTCACCTGCTCCCCAGGATAGGTTTAGCCGCTGGTGGAAGCCTGTGCCAGTGTCTGCTAATTCCCTTAGCTCTGCGGAGGCACTCCAGAGGTCCTGGTGTTGGTGCTTACCAACTCCACCCCCCTGGGGCTCAGGATCTCCTGCTGATCTGCTGAGCTGGGACTTCCTGGAATGCTTCTGGTCCTGCACTGGATTCCTTTAGCCACAGCAAGAAGGACCCTTCCCTTTGATCTCCCTAGCCACCTGGGATAAAAGACTGCTGTACCCCTAGGTTCCACTATTCCAGGATTTTTCCTTGGGCAATATTTTCTAGTTTTTCCAACGTCAACATGGTGGGGGTGAGAGCACTTATGGTTTACTCTGCCATAATGGCTCCAGGAAGTTCAAGTAGGTGACTTGCATATATTTAGTCTGTGATATCCCCAGGAGTAGCTGCGGCTACTGCCACAGGCACTGCATTTCTGTCTCACCCAGTTCTGAGACATTCCCACCCTGCAATGAGAGGTTTGGGAATCACTCCTGTGGCTGGTGATTCAGTTTGCTATGGCCTGGTCCCATTTCACTATGGCCAAGTCTGTGCTGGTGCAACACAGACACTCTATGATCTCCCAGTCCAGGGCAACAGATCCTTCTTGTGAACCTTCCAGACCTGTTCTGCACTGGAAATCTGCCACACTCTGTCTCCCAGTGGATTCTGCCACCTCAAAAGTTGTTCAAATTCATTCAAATTCACTTCTTAGAGGTACTCAAAGGAATTTGTGGGAGAGCTCTGGTGAGTCTCTGCTTTCACTCTGCCATCTTGAATCTGCCTCCCTGCTTCTCAATATTCTTTTGCTCGAATCAATATCTGCTTTCAGTCATTTAAGTGTGTTTATCTCTAAGACTCTGTCTTTGGCCCTCTTTAATATAACCACCACCTCAAGCACCATCTCCCCTCTGAGTCTGATGGTGACAGCCCAGGACCTCTAAACTTAAAAGCTACATATATTGAAAAACATTTACAAAATGAATGCAAAGTATTTTGGGGAGGGTCAAACCACCTCAGCTTTAATGATCATCTCTGCTCTCATCCTGATGGAGACAGCCCAGGCCCTTGATACCAAGACCTTGGGAATAGCAGTGTCCTCCTCAACTCCACATCAATCCTAGGCGAGTCTGTACAATTCTCATTGAGAGGATAAATCACTGTGGACAAGATGCCCATCTTTCTCATTACCATTAACAATGACTAATGACCAGTTACTGCAACAGGTGGATAAATACAAGGGCCATAGGAGTGGCAGCAATCTCTAGACCCTTGGTCCTAGTCTAGTCCTCCCTGATCTCATTTGGGGAAACAACTCCTGTGGAGAAAGGGCTGGCCATCTCCATCAATTGCCAGCCAATTGCCAGCCAATTGCTATTCATAAGGAAAATGGGCCAGCCTGGCTAAAGCTATGGGGGCACCCTGAGGGAGAGACAGGTGGCAATACGTGCCAGTCAAGGCAACCTACCATTACCACCTTGACATCATCAATCTTTAGATAGCCCAGGAGCTGGAACCTAAGAGCATTTGGAATAGCAAGGCCTCCATCCCAGTGGCTGCAACCCTCATCCTGGGATTACTGATTGAAATAAAATGAAATATAATTTAAAAAGAGACATGAAGAAGTCTGAAAGCAAAAGTTTGATAGAGTGAGGTGACGAATAGGGATTTACAAATGGGAAATAATGTAGTACGGTAGGAAGAGCACTGCATCTGGGGCTTGGGGAGAATGTGGTTGGGTCCTGCTTCTTGATCACTCCTAGTTGTGGCATAAAGCAGCTAATTTTCTTGAGCCTCAGCAATCTCGTCTATAAAATGGGAATTATACTATTTGCACTTAGGATTCCTATGTGGGTCAAATCAGATACTTCATAAAGAGTGGCTTATTTTCAACCTTGCTGTGTGAAATAAATGACAGCTAGAATGTAAGGTAGAGGGGAAAGTTGGATAGTCAAGTCCTACTTAAGGCAGGTAAACCTTCCTTTTGATCACAATGGCAGCATTAATATCTCCTCTCTCTCTCTCTATCTCTCTGTCTTTGACTCTGTCTTTCTGTCTCTCTCTCCTTTAGGATTACCATGTGGGGACCCCACATTCATCCTTGGATCTGCTCCCTGCAATGTAATCTGCTCTATCATATTCAAGAAACATTTTGGATACAAAAACTAGAAATTTCTGTATTTACTGAAACTTTTAGAAGAAAGCACCAAGATTAAAAGCTCCCCATGGATTCAGGTGAGAGCAGTGTTCTCTCCTTCTATTCAAGCTTAGAATATTTTCTTTTCATTACTTCAAAGAATCTACTGTAAGGATCTGGACTAGAGTTCCTCATGCATTCCATTGGGAGGTACAACAGTGCCACACTGGGATGGGGTCACATTCTCTTCTTCATTAACAGGGACTAAAGACAAAGAAGATCACCCCTATGTGGTCTGATCTAAGGGACATTATAAAGCCCCTGCCAGGAGTACTTCACCAACTGGTCCCAGGGACTAAATGTTAAAATTCATGTTACTATAGAGAAACTGACTTTTCCCTTAGGCACCTGAGTTTGGATCAGGTTAGCAGATGAGCTAGCTGTCCCAGTGGAAGGAGGCAGGCAGAGCTCTTAGAACACCTTACAATGAGAAAGGATGATAACTTCTCTGCAGGAAGTCAGAATTGAGAGTGAAGGCCAAGGTAGTTTCAGACAACCAAGGAACAGAACATTAAAATATTTTTAGGGAGTTTGCATAGGAAATGACAAGAAAAGTCACTATTTTGCAAAAGGAATTTGTCCCACACTTATTCAACCCTCTTCTTAACATTATTCAAATGCTAAAGTAGAGAATTATTTTCTGTTTCTGATAGTGTGATATAAAATTCTTCTTCTTAGGTCTACATTTCTTTTCTATCTCTAGTACATTATCTCCCTGGATCTCATCACAAAGTAATTAAAATTGTTAATTTACTACATGAATTTATTTTGGAAGAAGTGAAGGAACACCAAAGGACATTGAATCCCAGTAATCCTCAAGACTTTATTGGCTGTTTCCTGATCAAAATGGAGCAGGTACAATGTGAGCAGTAGATCTGAATCTCATATATTGTACATTAAATGACTTGTGTATTAGAGGCTTACACTCACATTCACAATCATAGAACAGTAAAAAGTAAATGCAAAGTAGTAAATGGGGCAGACAGAAGAATTAGAAGATAGGGTCCTAGCCCTAATGGAATTTCTAACTCAACAGAAAGAAGGAGTCATATGTAAGGACAAGAGAACAATCATCAGGAATGTGTAAGGAAAGACAAAATAGGTTATAAACTGAAGATTTAAGTGATGAAGGAATTCAGAATTAGCAAGAAATATAATAGTTTTGGAGGGTTAACATATGGCTTCCTTCTGGACAAGTTAAGTTTTGATTTGGGTCTTGAAGAAGATCCTAGAGCTAGGCAGTTATGATTGGGCAGGACATCTCAAGACTCTGCAAAGAAAGTGGGGTATAGGGAACATTAGTTTGAGCAGCCTGATTGGAATGGAGGGGCTACTGTGGTAGGTGCTTGGGGGGAGGATGGTGGGTTTTATAGTCAAGATGGTGGGGTGAGAGGCTCCTCACTTTCCACCACAACCACAAATAGAGCAAAACCAAAGGGAAGAAAAATCATTGAAAAGTTACATAAGAAAAAAAATTGACTAAATTAGAAACAAAACAAGAACAAAGCAGTATGCTACTGTAATTCATACAAAATAAATGAAGCCCTGAAAGTACTAGAAGGTACTTCTAGACAGAAGGTAAAAGGCAGAAGGTAAAAGATATGCTGATGAACGTCCTGAAATGGATCAATGACCCACTTAAAGTAATGAAGTATACTCTGAGGTCCCTGCTTATGTTTTTTTTTTTTACCAGACCAACCAGAAAACACATTGATTCAAAAATGCATTTAATTTAGCAATATGGTAACACAACTGACAAAGAGAATCCTACCTTCTTCAGCTCATGTGCATAAGGGCATATTCTTCCACAGATTCCCATCCCATTGGTGGAAGAAGGAATACAGGAGAGAGCAAATATGTAAACCAGAGCAAAAGATTTTTAGAATGATTACATACAGTAATCTCTTGTAATGCACTCTGTTTCATGTGTGAGAACCTTAAGAATGCCATAGGCACCCCCACCACCACCCACAGTGGGAGTAGACCTTGGTTGACTCGAACTTGAATTATAAACTCTAGCACCTGCCTGGTATTCCTTTGTTTTTACCTTTCTTAACTTTATTCCATAGGATATTTGTTATATATTCAATTTATGACCTCAGTAGTGACTTTTCCTCAATACCAATACCTCATGGTCATGGCAGAGCATTTAGTGTCTCAATTTCCTCAACAATAAAATGACAATAATAATGTATTCCCCCTATCACAGTATTTGGACGAGGATAAAATGGGAAAACGTACATGGACCCCTATTTTATAAATTGTTATAAATATGTAAGTTGATAAATTTTTCCTTCCTCATTTGCTAAACTAATAAATCCTGTTTATCTCACTAAACTCATATACAGTAACAGGATTTATTAGCTTTGTAAATTGGGAGGAAAATAAAATAGCTTGTATATTTGCTATTTAGTCATTTCAGTCATGTCTGACTCTTCACGACTCCATTTCAGGTTTTCTTGACGAAGATACTGGAGTGGCTTTCCATTTCCTTCTCCGGTTCATTTTACAGACAAGAAACTTTAGGCAAACAGGAGTAGCTCGCCCAGTGACCTGTTCAAGGTCACTCAACCTGCAGTTTTCTGAGGCCATATTTGAAGATAAGTCTTCCTGACTTTAGGTTCAGCATTCAATCCACTGGACCTCCTAGCTGCTTGTGTATAGCCACAGATACTATTGATAAATCCTATATGTGTATAGATATTTTGAAAGATAGCATGATAGAATACAGTTGTGTCAAGCATGAATAGAAATGGATCCCAGCAGGCCTCATATTCATGTAGAAAAACCAGAAATTAACATTACCTATGTTGTATTGTATCTTTGTTATTTTTGCTAAACATTTCCCAATTGCATTTTAATCTAGTTTGGGCCCCAAACAGTTTTGCTGGTTGCTTGTGGCCAGTGGGCTGAGAGTTTGACACCCCTGTTGCAATAGATAAAGAGCCGGCCTCAGAGCCAGGCAAAACTGAGTTCAAGTCCCATCTCTGATACAAAATGTCTATGTGGTCATGGGGAGGTCACTTAACCTGACAGTGCCCTAGGGCTAGGCAACTCTCTTGAGGCTTTAAGTTATTTAGAAAAAAACAAAGACTTGTATTGGTCGAGAGAATTTTTTTTAAGCTGGAAATTCCATGTGCCAATGAAATTTCAGGTCTAGTCTCTTTCTCTCTCTTCCCCGCCCCAGGTCCTTCCTTCCCCCACCCAGGCTTTCTTCTCTCTGTCTCCTTCCCACATGTACTATTTGCAATGGCCAAACTTCCATGATAATTTCCAGCTTCTTCTTCCTCTTTGGATTGTGGTGCTTGAACTTAATTTATTTATAGAATCATAGATTTAGACCAGAAAGGGATCTTGGAGGTCATTGAATCTAACCCGCTCTTTTTAAAGAAGAGGAAACTAAAACATAAAAAGATTAAATGACTTGTCCAAGATCAAGATCAGAGCTGGTATGAGGAAGGGCAGCTGGGTGTCACAGTGGATAGAGCACTGGCTGTGAAGCCAGGAGGACTTGAGTTCAAATCTGGCCTCAGACACTTTCTAGCTGTGTAACCCTGGGCAGGTCACTTAACCCTGGTTGACTCCTCCCCCCAAATTTTTTTTTTTAAATTCAGAACTGGGATTCAAACCAAGGTTGTCTGCCTCCAAATCCATCATGCTTTCTGTTGTGCCCTGCTGTCTCCCTTACTTTCCAATTAATCATACCAAATTATTCCTGGGAAAACAACAATCAGAGTCTGAAGTTACCATTGAAAATTTGGTCTGTACTGCAAGTGATCTATTTCATGAAGGAACAGAGACAACAAGAACCACCCTGAGATATGGACTCCTACTTCTTCTGAAACACCCTGAGATTACAGGTAGGATAACTGGCTAATAATACACATCCGTCATTTTGTTAGCATGAAAGGTGTTCATGGTCATTTTGAGACTTTCCTTGGAAACTTTTCTGTTGTCATTTTCATATGTTTAACTCATTAACCATTCAAGTTTATTTATTCCTCCTCCCCCACTACTTCCTTCACCCTGCTTGGTTAAGAGGTATGTAATTGTGAGTTATTATTAGAGACAGGCATAGAGATAGTGATAGGGGTAGAGACTATAGCCCAGTGATAGAACTGGGAGGAACTGAATGATTGAGAGGCACTAGTTCCTGATTGCTCATTGATCCTCCCTGACCCCAGGAAGAGCTGGTGCATCTGTATTCCTGTCATTGCTAGAGTTGTGCAGGAAAGTACCTTGGGCCTATGGTTGTTCCCGCTGAGTTCTGGAACAAGTCCAGACTGAAACCCCTCCTCCTTTCCTTAACCAAGTGTTGCTTGGCCTGTATCTTTTTAAGGACAATGTGTGCCTGTCATGAAGGCATGGGTCATCGGTGCCTCAAGTGATTTTCAGCTGGCTGAAGGTACTAAAATGGAATTTTCACCTCTCTATCTATCTATCTCTCGTCTATCTATTTTTGAGAATGTGAAGGTCAAGTGCATTATTTACCTATGTAGCTCATCATAGAAAATCAGAGAAAATAGGACAGAAGGCAGTTTTTGGCCCTACTTTTAAGATCAATTTTCATTCATGTTGTGACAGGAAAAATTCATGAAGAAATTGATTGTGTGATTGGCAGAAATTAAAGTCCCTGTATGGAGGACAGAAACAAGATGCCTTACACCAATGCTATGATACACGAGATACAGTGCTACATTGACCTCGTTCCCACCAACTTGCTCCATGCAGTGACAGAAGATGTTCAATTCGACAATATTTTTTCCCCAAGGTCAGAAGTATTTCTCAATCTAACTCAAGATTGTTTACACTCTCCCACTGACTTATAGACTCTTTGAGTTAGAAGGAACCTCAGGCCAACCTACATTTCTGAGAAGTGGTCACAGAATTTCAGAATTTGAAGGAATTCCAGTGGTCATATTGTTTATCCCCAATCTAGAAAGAATTCCACCTACTAGTATGCTCATCTTCTGGTCACCCAATCTTTGCTTAAAGACTTTCAATGGGTGCCAGATGCTTTTTACTGTGATATTCCATTCTAATCTTGGACAGCCCTCATCTGAGGGAATTTTTTTCTTGTATTTAGCCTAGGTTTGAAGTTTTGTAACTTTAATTTGTTCCTCTTGGTTTTGTCCTCCCTCTGGAACAAAACAGAACAGAGTTACTTTCTCTTTCTAGTAACAGTCTATAAAACATTTGAAATCAGCTATTATGTCTCCTGTTCTCTTGTCTAAATATCCCCATTTCCTGCAACCCATCCTCACATGGCATAGACTTCTTATTCTTACCAGCTTATTTTCTTCCCTTGAGTATCCTCCAGCTCTTCTCTGTCCTCCTATTATACGACTCCTGGAATCAATACAATCCTCATTTGTGAGCTGATGAGATCAGAGTACAGTGGTGCCTACTTCCAAGTTACCACTTAAAACTTCAATAATGACCCTTTTTATATTTCTAGCCCATCAGTTTAAATCCACCTAATTGTATGATAACCTAACTTGTATTTTCCATCTTTTTTAGAAGAATATGAAAATCTTTATCAAATGCTTTGCTAAAATGTAAGTAAACACTATGTGCAGCATTCCCCGATCTACCAGTTTATTAACACCCTTAAAAAAGAAATAATGATGATGCCTCTCTTGATATTTGTGACCCCCATTTCCTCATCTAGATTCTTTTCCTTATACCTTCCTTATATAGATTAATTATCTCTTTAAAAATACATTCTAGTTTCTGAGTGCAAATTGAAGTACTGGTGTCTAGGTGCTCTCTTATTTTCTCCTTACTTCTCTGGGGCATGAAATCCCTATTACATATATTGATTTATTTATTCTATCCCTTTTGGTTCAAAGATGATTCCTTTGGTCAGAACCCCAGAAGCAAAAGAATTATTGAGAATTTCTGTATCTTCTTTTGTCATTATAAGGTCAATGGGGAATAAGATCTTCTCTGCCCATCAGCAGGCCTCATGTGTAGCCCATTAAGGGAAGCTTTCTTGCTTATAGGAAGGCTTACAACATTTTGTTAATTTCTAATTAGACTTCGAGCCTATTAGCTGAAAGAGTATATATTCTCAGAGGTGAGCTTTTTGCTTTTAGGGCTCACTTATGAAAAAGATGTTTTGATTCCCTGGTTGAGACTCTGAGGGGCCATATGTTCAGAGTTCTGCAACTTCTCAGAGTTAAAGTCTCTCTCAATTCAGTGGTAGATGTAAAGCTTTGATTCAGGCAGTAGAGCCCTTTCTGTTGGTCTTTATTTCTCTTTGTAGTTTTTCTATGTAATTAAATAAGATCATTGACCCCTTTTAAGTTGCTTTCCTTAGTAAAGCAGATCTAAGAACCTGCACTAGCAGCCATTCCAGGTATACCAGTGTAGTTGCTGTTACAGTCAATTGTCTTCCTCATCCTATAACCCTTTCAGTTGTGGCATTAGCCTTTCTTTATCCTCCTCTTTTCCACAATATAGTTTTTAAAAACCCCTTTTTATTGCCCTTTGCTGGCCTCACTAGACTCTGTTTATTCCAGGCTTCACCCATTCTGTCATTCTTAACAATTCTACTTTTTTTGGAGAGGGGAAGGCAGGGCATTTGGGGTTAAGTGACTTGCCCAAGTTCGCACAGCTAGTAAGTGTGTCAAGTGTCTGAAACCGAATTTGAACACAGGTGCTCCTGACTCCGGGGCTGGTGCTCTACTCACTATGCCACCTAACTGCCCCCTCATTCTCATGGAATTGTGACATGCTTCTTACACTCATCCTTGTCTTAAAAATCTAAGTTGGTTAGTGAGTTCCCTGTAACAATGCTAGTTATTGTTTATAAAGGACTTTGAGGTTTGGTTACATTGATTACCTCATTTAATCTTTACAACAACTCTGTGGGAGTAGATGCTATAATTATTCCTGTTTTACAGGTTAGGAAGCTAAGACTTAGAAAGACCAACTGGCTTTCCTAAAGGCATGCACTAGTAATAGTTTGAGTCAGGATTTGTACTAAGGTCTTTCTGATTTCAGGTCTTGTAGAATCTCCACTGCACCACCTGTCTACCTTATCTACACTGTTATCTTTATAAAATGTTCCTTTTGCTTCCATCATCAGGAGTGTTTTAATTTGTGTCTTCATAAAGTAACTTTTGTCTTTCTTGGTGATAATAATAATAGCTAGCATTAAGGTTTGTGAAGCACTTTACAAATATTATCACTTTTCATCCTCAAAATACCCTGAAATGTAGGTACTCTTATCGTTCTCATTTTCCAGATGAGGAAACTGAGTCTGAGAGAGGGTATGTAATTTGACCAGGGTCACAGAGCTAGTGAGTATTTGATGTCAGATCAGGTCTTTCTGACTCTAGGTCCTGCACTCTATTGGGCCAATTAGTTACCTCTGTTAAAAACTCTAAGACTAACCGGTCACTTTCCCAAAAATTCCCATAATTACCATCCATAGGAGTGTGCACAGGAAATGTGCCAAGTGTTATAGCATACCCTGCAACACAGCATAATCCCTTCAGAGGAAGAATGTTGTGCCACAGGGGTTCTGCAGATGTCTACTGACATCTTTGTTATCCAAGTTTCTCTCAGATGGAGAGGATTGGATCAATAAAAGCATTGCCCTTTTTAGGTTCCACTAAATTTGCAGGACAAAATTATCATTGAGAAAAGTCAGGGAATTTTGAGGTGCTTGTTTTTTACAGTAATGAAAGTAAAGGTTCTACATGAATATTTGAAGTCTCCCATCACTGCTATATCATGTCTAACCACCAGAGCTTACGTGTAGAATACTCTCATGACAACGTCACCCTTGATGTTGCCTGCATTTCTCTTTATCTAGATGATTCTCACCATTCTTCTTTCTTCTGCTTCTTATATATTCTTAATTTATACTACCACAGAACCCTGTTTTCCTATCCTGTTTCTTCTGAATAAGATATACTCTTTCCAGAGTTCATTCTTGTTAAGGGTCTCATCCTACCAAGTCCTAATCATAACTTTGAGGTCAAATTTGCTTCCTTGTCTTAAAATCTCCAATCCATCTTCATTTTTTAGCCACACTTTAAGCATTTAAAAACTCCTTTGACTATATTTACGAGAAATCAAAGGAATAACCACTCTAGTATTTGCTAGGTTCATCATTCCATTTTGGGCTAGGAGTCTATCATTCCTATGCTTTAATTAAGATGTGGTCCAGGAATCCAAATCCCATTATCAAACACCCTCTTACAAGATGTCTATTTCTGAAATCTGCCTTTCCTTTCTGAGTCTTTCTTCCAATTATCGCCCTAATGAATACACTACCTGTACTCCTAAGGTCTTAAGTTTTTTTTGTCCTAAATGTCAAAACCTTTGGAAATGCTTTCCATGTTCCTTATACAAGTATTATTTTTGCTCATGTGAATCACCAGAGGCGAGTAGTAGTCATCCTCTTTGACAAATCTTAGGATGTTCTCTCTTATGTTTCATATATGTGCTCTGAGAATACGACAGACCTTTCTGTTTTTGTCATTGTCAGCAAACAACTATTTCAGTATCTTTCCACAAGGATTCACCAACTATTACTCTTCGCTTCTTCCTGGATGTCTTCCTGTGAAGCTACTTTACCATTCTTTAGAGCACAAGCAAGTGCTTCTTTCTCAGAGCATCCAGTGTCTTCATCTTCACAAAGAGCTACCAATTTGTTTATCAGTTCTTTACTTATTTTCTGGGTGAAAATATTTTATTCTTAAACATCTTGATATGGGTAAGAATATTTCTGCCTGTGCAGATCTTCTGGCATCTGCTTGAACTTATCCATGATTGTTGTGCTTATTATTTTTACCCAGACAGTTCTCTCCTTCTTTGATAGGTATAATGGTCAAAAGTTATTTTATTAAATTTTAGTAACCTGAGATCTGCCTACTTGTATTTTTTACTCATCAGTCCTGGTTCTTCCCCACAAGGTCTCAAAATTTAGTTTCATTTCTTATAATAGTATTGCACGCTTTCTAATTTACTATCATCCCAGGCATTTAAAATACATGGGCTCTTCCTATACTTAAAATGAGGGGTTTTGGCTAGATGATACTTCTAAGCTCTTTCAACTCTAACATTCTATAGTTCTTATTTTCTAATTATTTGTTTGTATCTTCTCACTTCAGGGTACCACTATAATACCATCACTATCTTCTGTTCTCTATGATAATGAAGAGTTCCCCAATCCAGACAAGTTCCTGGATGAAAGTGACAAGTTTAGAAAGAGTGACTATTTCATGCCTTTTTCAGCAGGTAAGACATTCATCTAAAGGTATGCATCAAAGATGGATTGATAACTCGGAGGACCTGTGTTTCAATCCTGCTTTGTTACTTGTTACCTGTGCAACCTTAGTCAAATGATTTCATTTCTCTAGCTTTCAGTTACCTTGTATGCCAAAAGACTGGGTTGGACTAGGTGACCCTTATGGTTCCTCCAAATTCTAAAACCAGGGAGTAGGTTGGAGGCATAGTACATCATTCTTCTAATTCTCCTTGGGCCATGGTTCACCAACTAAATCAGGTGGGTTTCAGGGTAGGCATCTGAGTTTATACCAAAAAAGAGGCAGAACTGAGCTAAGTGGCCACTCCCCTCTCCATCCAGACCCGCAACTAAAGCCACCTCTACCTCTCATATTAAAAACCATCCTCCCAGGCAACCTCAACCAGGCAGTACTTCTCAGATAAAGTCTTCCATGCTTTTATATTAGCATGGTACAGTCTTGTACCTTATCAAGCCAATGAAGGGGATTGGGTTATCTTAAAGGCCCCTTATTCAGATACCATTATGGCCAAAGTTAAGGAAGGTCTAATCTTAGAATTTATAATTTTGTAGAAATGTGACTCCTGACTAGGACACATGAGTATGGAAACTCATTTCCTATTTCAGTATATATTAATAGACATCTATTTTTATAGAATTATAGATGTTGATCTGTCTTGTCCTTTCACATTCATTTCTTGTGGGAATCTATTGATTATCAGGTAATGGTGGTGATAGCCAAATTTGGGACTGGCAGACATGAATGTTGCTGTTCATCTAACTGTCCCCGACATTGTGATCTCCAACACCATTTCCTGATCCATTAGTTCTAATACTTGGATTAGAGCTAGGAGTGAATAGTTAAGACAAGTGGCTGGATGGCAATGAAGTTGTGGGGAAGACCGAAGAGGTGTTTTCTGTTCAGAATGGTGACAGGAGGTTCGCAAAGGGAGCTTTCATCATTCTTCTATCATCTTTTCCCATTCCAGTTATTTTGGGTAGCCATGAATATAGTTCTTGAGATTATAAATGACTGATTGTTTTCTCTCTAGAACAATGACTCCTTTACTCTGAATATAAATCCCAGGATTTGCTGTGTCTTAAGGGGATTGATTTAGAGAGAGTATACAGGAGGGGTCTTCCCTCTGTTCAGAAGGAACTGGCTCTTCAAAGGAGTCAAGGTCCAGAGAGTAAAGGAATGCCTGAAGTCTTTTACCTAATGTGACTGAATGTTAGTGAGCTCTCTACAAGTCTGAAGAAGTGGTCTAGATAATTTAAAAGTTTACAAATATCACATCCTTCTATTTGTCTTTTTCAGGAAAATGGATATGTCTTGGTGAGAGCCTGGCTCGGTTGGAATTATTTCTGTTTTTTACTATCATTTTACAGAATTTTACCTTGAAATCTCCCATTGACCCAAAAGATATTGACACCACCCCAATTGCCAGTGGATTTGGCAATCTACCACCTTTCTATGAGCTCTGCTTCCTACCTTTCGAAAACATATGAAGCACCACCCCTGGTTCCAACTGCTCTAGAGTTTCCTCATATGCTATAACAAGCTGTATTCATTCCATTATCTGGCAATGAAAGCCCTCCATGATTTCAGCCCAATATACTCTTATACCATAATTTAATACTCCCTTTGAATTTGGCCAAAATCATGACTTGATTTTCTCTGATACTCCCCAGAATTTCCCTGATTCTGAACTATTTCTTCACTTCTCCTCAACTCCTCTGATTGGAATCCTACTCATCCTTCAAATCACCATCCAGATGCCTTATCCCTGTGATCTCTTTAGTGCTTACAGTCTGTATTACCCAATTTAAGAACAAATTATACACCCATTTTATGTTATGTGTTCTTTCAGACGTATTAGTTGATCCTGTCTTGTGCTCCTCACCAGATCTTAAGCTTCTTAGTAGCAGGGGCCTTATCCTATACTTACATACAATTATCTACTACCAGTGGGTTAGAAGCTCTTTTCTTCTCCTTCAGTGTCTCAGGTATTACCCTTCAACACTTACACATGTCCTACTCTGATGGCAGCTTAACTGCTCACAATGTGAGAAAAGTTAGGTGATACCTTGGACTGAGTGTGGGACCTGGAGTTAGGAAGACCTGAGTTAAAATCCACCCTTGGACATGTACTGGCTGTATGACTCTGGACAAGTCACTTCATCTGTACTTCAGTTTCCTTATCTGTAAAATGGGGATAATCATAGCATCTATCTCCCAGAGTTGTTGTGAGGATCAAAATAGTTGATGATTGTTAAGCATTTAGTACAGTGTCTGGCACACAGTAAGTGCTATATAAATGTTACCTGCAAGTATTATTATTTCTACAGCAACATGAAAACTACTACTACTACTATTACTACTACTATTAGTACCACTACTATTATGTATTTCTCCTGCCTACTCTAATTACAAAATATTTATGTAAAAAAGTACAGGCCACATTTGAGCAGTCCAGTTTGACTGAAGCATAGAGTGCCAAGAGGATATCAATATGAGATAATCCTGGAAAGGAAGAGAGACCTTGACTGTCAGGAAAAAAAGTTTGAACTTTACTCAATAAACAAAAAGTAAGCTGAGTATTGACCTAATCTATGCATAAAGAAGTTTAGTTGGACAAAATGTTAAGAATATATTTAATGAAAAAGAGACAAAAACATATCATAAACTTAAATATGAAGTAAGAAAGAAAAAAAACATGTCATGTGCTTAGCAGAACATAGGAGAGGATTCAAAATATGTAACAATAAATTTTCATTTCAAAAAGGCCTGTATGATAAATAATGCACCTTGTGTTGAGAATTGTCCATCTTTTCTTTGCTTCTTTGTGTTTTCTTTTGTTCTCTGCTATGCACTTTTTAACTTTGTTCTTTTTTCCCCTCCCCCCCAAAGGCTACAATCTAATTTCTATTTTGTATTTGTGTTCTTGTAAAATAAATAAAGAACTGTCAAAAAAGAGATGGTGTAACTACAGTGGATTTATGCTATCTCTCTGGAAAATGCCATGTTTTATGTTAATTGTTTTTGATGTAATGTTGATGTCTTTTAATTAGAGTATAAAATGCGAAAAATTAAACACTTTAAAATTCTCAAAAAAAAGAATGTGTTTAATGGGGGAGATGCTTTTGCAACAATACAAAGTCAAGGAGGTCAGATTACTTCAGAATTTGGGGGAAAGGAATTATTTGACAGACATTACATGATTGATTTAATGAAGGTGATAGATAGGATAGTACAGGTATTCAATTCCAGTCAATTATACATCTGCCTGAGGATTTTCAACTGGGCTATATAGACTTATTCTGCTGACAAATCCAGTTCCTTCTGAGCCAGAGACCAGGCTCCAGGTTCCCCACCCACTCTTTGTTGCCTATCCCTCTTACGGCCTTATGAAGAAAAAAAGTGTCCCGAGAGGCAATATCAACTAGTCCATATCACTTGATGTAGATGTATTGTCCCCAAGTGCTCATCCTTCAGGGATACAAGTTTTTTCAAAGGCTTATCATTCATTACATGCACACTAGTCTAACTTGTTATTAACAGTTATATCCTCATCTCTAATACAGAACAATATTTTTAACATATCAAGTAAAGAACACACCCGGTGATATCTCATGCATTGTATACAGATGAAAAGGTAATAATTATTCCTCCAATTTTGTTCTGGAGGCAAGTTCTTTATCCATAGAGACCCAGTATAGTGTCATTCTTTCACTTTTAAAGCTACCATATGTGCAGGATGCTGAATTTTCTTATTCTACAAAATGCTATTGGGAAGGGATTCTTTCATTCACCCATTCATTTCATTTACCCATCATGACATGTTTCCAAAACATATACTAATAATCCACTTTTCTTTTTTCCAAGAGTTTGGGAACGTAGGATTGGCTATATGCACAAGCGCTTGCAAGTACTTAAAAGGCACAAAAAGGAAGCAAATAGGAAGTTTACTGCCAGCAGCCTCTGAAAAAAATGGGAACAGTTCTTCTCCCTTTAGCCACATTGTAAATCTTTGTTGATTCTTATCCTATTTCTGGAAAAGATGAAGATTTAAAGGGATGACCAATCTCCTTACCTCTCACAGTGTTGATATATAAAAAAATATTTCATGTATACTTTTTCATTCATTCATTCATTTGTTCAGGGCATTCAAAATCAAAGACCCAACTCCTTTTCTCATTAAGACCATGTACTAGGGCATTAAAACCTCACAATCCAGGGCAGTAAGCAGAAGCTGTCAAAGTATCCTTTTCAAATCATGATGCAATAAAAATTATTTGTAATAAAGAACCATGGAAAAATAATCTAAAAATTAATTGGAAGCTAAACAATCTAATTCTAAAGAATGAGTGGGCCAAAGAACAAATGATAGAAACAATTAATAACTTCATTCAAAAGAATGACAATAAATGAGACAACATACCAAAACTTATGGGATCCAGCAAAAGCAGTTCTTAGTGGAAGTTTTATATCTCTAAATGCTTACATGAATAAAATAGAGAAAAAGGTGATCAGTGAATTGGGCATGCAACTGAAAAATCTAGAAAAAAAAAACAAATTGAAAATCCCCAATTAAATACAAAATTAGAAATACTGAAAATCAAAGGACAGATTAATGAAATTGAAATCAAGAAAACTCCTAAATAAATAAATAATACCAAGAGGTGGTTTTATTTAAAGCCAATAAAATAGATAAACTTTAGTCAATTTGATTAACAAAAAGAAAGAAGAAAATCAAATTACTAATATCGAAAGTGAAAAGGGTGAATTCACCTTCAATGAAGAGGAAACTAAAACAATAATGGGAATTATTTTGCCAAATTGTATGCCCATAAATTTGACAACCTTAGGGATACTGATGAATATCTACAAAAATATAAATTGCCCAGGTTAACAGAAGAGGAGGTAAAATACCTTAATAACTCCATCTCAGAAAAAGAAATTAAGCAAGCCATCAATGAACTCCCTAGGAAAAAATGTCCAGGGCCAGGTGGCTTTACATGTGAATTTTAACAAATATTTAAAGAACAATTAATTCTTATACTTTATAGACTATTTAGGAAAATAGGTGACACAAATATCGTACTAATACCCAAACCAGGAAGAGTCAAAACAGAGAAAAAAAATATTGACCAGTTCCCCTAATGAATATTGATGCAAAAATGTTAAATGAAAAATTAATGAAAAGATTGCAGCAATTTCTCATGAGAATACTACACTATGACCAGTTAGGATTTATTCCAGGAATGCAAAGCTGGTTTGTTATTAGGAAAACTATCAGCATAATTGATCATATCAACAACAAAGCTAGCAGAAACCATATGATCATCTCAACAGATGTAGAAAAAGCCTTGGACAGAATACAACACCCATTCCTATTAAAAACACGAGGAAGCATAGGAATGAATGGAGCCTTCCTTAAAATTATGAATAGCATCTACCTAAAACCATCAACAAGCATTATTTGTAATGGGGATAAGCTAGATGCATTCCCAATAAGATCAGGGCTGAAACAAGGATGTCCATTATCACCCCCATTATTCAATTTGGTACTAGAAATGTTAGCTGTAGCAATAAGAGAAGAAAAAAAGAAACTGAAGGATTAGAAGTGGCAAAGAAGAAACTAAATTATCATTTTTTGCAAATGATATGATAATTTACTTAGAGAATCCTAGAGAATCAAGTAAAAAATTATTTTAAATAATAAACAACTTTAGCAAAGTTGTGGGATATAAAGTAAACCCACATAAATCCTCAGCTTTCCTATTTATTACTAACAAAGCCCAACAGCAGGAGACAGAAAGAGAAATTCCATTTAAAGTTACTGTAGATACTATAAAATATTTAGGTGTCTATCTGCCAAGACAAAGCCAGGGCCTATATGAACATAATTATGAAACACTTTTCACACAAATAAAGTCAGATCTAAATAAATGGAAAAATATCAATTGCTCATGGTTAAGCTGAGCTAATATAATAAAAAAGACAATTTTACCCAAATTAATTTATTTATTCAGCACCTTACCCATCAAACTACCAAAAATTATTTTACAGAGCTGGATAAAATAATATCAAAATTCATCTGGAAGAACAAGAGGTCAGAAATACATAGGGAATTAATGAAAAGAAATGCTAGGGAAGGAGGCCTAGCCATACCAGATATTAAACTATATTATAAAGCAACAGTCACCAAAACTTCCTGGTACTGGCTAAGAAACAGTCATGGATCGTTGGAATAGGTTAGAAACACAAGATGCAGTAGCCAATGACTACAGCATTCTACTCTTTGATAAACCCAAAGAATCCAGCTTCTGGGCTAAGAAGTAACTATTTCACAAGAACTGGTGGGAAAATTGGAAAATGGTAGGGCAGAAACTGAGTATAGACCAATATCTTACACCATATACCAAAATAAAGCCAAAATGTGTTCATGATTTAGGAATAAAGGCTGATACTATAAGCAATTTGGGAGACCAAGGAATAGTTTACCTTTCAGATTTATGGAAAAGCAAAGAATTCATGACACAACAAAATATAGAGAGCATTACAAAATGCAAAATGAATAATTTTGATTAAGTTAAATGGAAAAGTTTTGTATAAAAAAAAGAAATGCAACAAAGATTAGGAGGGAAGCAGAAAATTGGGAGAGCATCTTTACAACTAGTGTCTCTGATAAAAGCCTCATCTCTAAAATATACAGGGAACTGAGCCAAATTTATAAGAATACAGGTCATTCCCCAATTGAGAAATGGTCAAAGGATATGAACAGGCAGTTTTCAGATGAGGAAATTAAAGATATCTATAGGCATACAAAAAATGTTCTAAATCACTACTGAATGGAGAAAAGCAAATCAAAACAATTCTTAGGAACCACATCTCTCTTGTCAAATTGGCTAAAATGACAAAACAGGAAATTGATAAATGCTGGAGAGGATGTGGGAAAATTGGGACACTGTTACATTGCTGGTGGAGTTGTGAAATGATCCAGCCATTCTGGAGAACAATTTGGAACTATTCCCAAAGGGCTATAAAAATGTTCATACCCTTTGACCCAGCAATACCACTTCTAGGGTTGTATCCCAAAGAAATCACACCAGTAGGAAAAGGACCCATATGTACAAAAATATTTAAAGTGGCTCTTTTTGTAGTAGCAAACAAATGGAAATCAAGGGAGTACCCATCAATTGGGGAATGGCTGAACAAGTTGTGGTATATGAGTGTAATGGAATACTATTGTGCTATAAGAAATGGGGAAGATATGTACTTCATAATAACCTTGAAAAACCTACACCATATAATGCTTAGTGAGCAGAGCAGAAGTAGGAGAACATTATACACAGCCACAGATATATGGATTCTGTGATGACTAACCTTGATAGACCTTGCTCTTCTCAGCAGTACAAGGTTCAAAGACAACTCCAAAGGACCCATGAGGGAGAGAGCTATCTACATCCAGAGAAAGAACTATGGAGACTGAATGCAAATTGAGGCAAACTGTTGGTTCTCCTTTTGTTTCTTTTGTTTTTTGTCTCTTTTGTTTTTGTTTTTTGTCTTTTTTTTTTGGTTGTGTTTCTTCTTTCTCAAGATTCATTCCATTGCTCATAATTCTTCCTTACAACTTGACTATTGCGTAAATAAGTCCAATGTGAAGTTATATATAGAAGATATATCAGATTCCATGCCATCTTGGGGTGGGAGGAGGGGGAAGAAAATCTGGAACTCAAAATCATGTGGAATTGAGTGATGTAAACTAAAAATAAAAAAATCTTAACAAAAAAAGAATTTGTGAGAGAACTCAGGCATGTCCCTTCTTTCATTCCAACATCTTGACTCTACTGCTGGTTAGTCTATTTTTTAAGGCATCATATTCTTCGGGATTTTTTTGGGTCTCCTTTAGCAAACTGTTGACTTGTTTTTCATGATTTTCTTGCATCACTCTAGTTTCTATTCCCAATTTTTCCTCTACTGCTCTTACTTGATTTTTTTTAATTAATTTATTTATTTTTAGTTTACCACACATGGTTCTACATAGTTTTGAGTTCCAGATTTTCTCCCCTCCCTCCCCAAGACGGCATGGAAGCTCATATAACTGTCCTGTATAACTTCGCATTGAATTAATTTATGCACTAGTCAAGTTGTGGAGAAGAATTTTGACCAACGGAATGAATCATGAGAAAGAAGAAACAGAACCAAAAAAAACCCCAAAAACAAAAACAAAAGAGAAGCAAAAAAGGCGAGCATGAAGTGCACCTCGTTCTGTATTCAAATTTCACCGTTCTTTCTCTGGATGAAGATAGCATTCTCCATCGTGAGTCCCCTGGAGTTGTCCTTGCCCCTTAAGTTGCTGAGAGGAACACAGTATGTCAGGGTTGGTCCTCACAGAATCCATATATCTGTGGCTGTGCACAACATTCTCCTGGCTCTGCTCTGCTCACTCAACATTATGTCAGGTTGTTACGAAGTCTGCATCATCCCCATTTCTTATGGCACAGTAGTATTCCATTACCTTCATATACCACAGCTTGTTCAGCCATTCCCCAATTGATGGGCATCCCTTTGATTTCCAATTCTTGGCTACCACAAAAAGAGCTGCTATAAATAGCCTTGTACATATGGGTCCTTTTCCCGCTTGTGTGATTTCTTTGGGATACAACCCTAGAAGTGGTATTGCTGGGTCAAAGGGTATGAACATATCTATAGCCCTTTGGGCATAGTTCCAAACTGCTCTCCAAAATGGCTGGATCAGCTCACAACTCCACCAGCAATGCAACAATGTTCCAATTTCCCCACATCCTTTCCAGCATTTATCATTTTCCTGTTTTGTTATTTTAGCCAATCTGACAGGAGAGATGTGGTATCTAAGAGTTGTTTTGATTTGCATTTCTCTAATCAGTAGTGATCCAGAGCATTTTTTCATATGCCTATAGGTAGCTTTAATTTCTTCCTCTGAAAACTGCCTGTTCATATCCTTTGACCATTTCTCAATTGGGGAATGGCTTGTATTCCTATATATTTGGCTCAGCTCCCTGTATATTTTAGAAATGAGGCCTTTATCAGAGATACTAGTTGCAAAGATTTTCTCCCAATTTTCTGCTTCCCTCCTAATTCTTGTTGTATTGGCTTTTTTGTACAAAAACATTTCAATTTGACATAATCAAAATTATCCATTTTGCATTTTGTAATGCTCTCTATCTCTTGTTGGGTCATGAATTCTTTACTTTTCCATAAATCTGATAAGTAGATTATTCCTTGCTTTCCCAAATTACTGATAGTATCAGTTTTTACGCCTAAATCATGAACCCATTTTGACCTTATTTTGGTATATGGTGTAAGATATTGGTCTGTGCCCAGTTTCTCCCCTACCATTTTCCAATTTTCCCAACACTTTTTGTGAAATAGTGAATTATTAGCCCAGAAGCTGGCCTCTTTGGGTTTATCAAAGAGTAGATTGCTAAACTTGTTGATTTCTCCTACTTGTGTACCTATCCTATTCCACTGATCCACACCCCTGTTTCTTAACCAGTACCAGGCAGTTTTGATGACTGCTGCTCTGTAGTACAGTTTAATATCTGGTATGGCTAGGCCTCCTTCTCTAGCATTTCTTTTCATTAATACCCTCAATATTCTAGACCTCTTGTTTTTCCAGATAAATTTTGTTATAATTTGTTATAATATGTTATAGAAATTCTTGTTTTGTTCCACAAATCTAAAGCTAACTAAATAAAATTTAAAAAAAGAAATTGCTCTTTAGAAGGGTTGGACCAATTCACAGCTTCACCAACAGTCTATCAATTTTCCTACTTTTCTGAAGCTCTTGAAGCATTTGTCATTTTTCTGTCTTGTCAGTTTTGCCAATCTGATGAGTGTAAGGTGAATAGCTCCCACCCCCAAACAACCACCCCAGCTGTCACTCTGCAAACAAAGGAGGGAATATAGACAGAGGGCCCAGGATGAGCTGAGTATGAAGGGATGATATCTAAAAAAAAGCAAATTAAGGGATGAGAGAGGAATATATTGAGGGAGAAAGGGAGAGATAGAATGGGGTAAATTTATCTCACATACAAGTGGCAAGAGAAAGCAGTTCTGTTGGAAGGGAAGAGGGGGCAGGTGAGGGGGAATGAGTGAATCTTACTCTCCTCCGATTTGACTTGAGGAGGGAATAATATACACACTCAATTAGCTATCTTACTCCACAGGAAAGTAAGGGGAAGGGGATAAAAAGGGTGGGGGGATGATAGAAGGGAGGGCAGATGGGTGAGGAGGTAATCAAAAGCAAACACCTTTGAAAAGGGACAGGGTCAAGGGAGAAAATTGAATAAAAGGGCACAGGATAGGATGGAAGGAAAGTTAGCCTTTCACAACATGAGTACTGTGGAAGTCTAACCCCTCTCTGTGTGCACAAGCAATCTTATTCCATCCCATCCCATCTCCTTCAAAAGATTTCCACTTCTGTCATCCTCAATCTCTCCAACTCTACTGTCTCCTTCCCTACTACCTACAAACATGCTCATGTCTCTCTCTACCTCAAAAAAAAATTCTTCACTTGATTATTCCATCCCTGCTTGTGATCATCTTATGTCTCCTCCAACCTTTGTGACTAAAATCCTTGCAAAGTCTGTCTTCAGTAGGTGCTTCCACTTTCTGTCATCTCAGTTTCTTCTTAACCCTTACAATCTGGCTTCCAACCTTATCATTTTCATAAAAATTGCTGTCTCCAAAGTTGCTGATGATTTCCATTGACAAATCCAATGGCCTTTACTCAGTGCTAATTCTGAACTTCTTTGCAACTTTTGATACTGTTAATCACCCGCTTCTCCTTGATACTGTCTTCTCTCTAGGTGTTCAAGACAATGTTCCTAGTTCTCCTACTAATCTGTCTGCTCCTCAGTCTCCTTCAATAGATCCTTCTCCAGAGAATGCCCTTTAACTGTAGGTGTCCCAGAGGGTTCTGTCAGGGCTGCTTCTCCACCTGTCTACTTCACTTGGTGACCTCATCAGCTGCCATGGGTTTAATCACTACATCTGTGCTGATGATTCTCAAATCCAAGTATCTCTCTGCTGACCTCCAATCTCCCATCTCCCATTGATTTTCAGATATCTTAACCTCAACATGTAAAAAATTGAACACATTATATTTTCCCTCCTTCTCACTTCCCTATTACTATAGAAGGCAACACCATTTTCCTAGGTTCCCTATCTAGGTGCCATCCTGGAGTATTCACTATCTCTTATTCTCCACATCCGATCTGTTGCCAAGGCCCATTTCACTTTTGCAGCATCTTTTCAATAGCTCACCTTCTCTCAGACACTGCCACCACTCTAGTACAGGCCCTCACCACTTCATATCTGGACTATTACAATAACCTGCTAGTGGATCTGCCTGCCTCAAGTCTCCTTGCTCTAATCCATTCTCCATTCACCTGCCAAAATAATTTCCCTAAAGTGCAGGTTTGATTATGTCACCTCCCCAAACTCAATAAACTCCAGTGGCTCCCTATTCCCTCTAATATCAACTCCAAAATCCTCTGTTTGGCATTCATGGCTCTTCATAACTTAATCCCCTCCTTTCTTTCCTAGGCTCTTACACTTTATTCCTCACCATGTACTCTCATGTAAGGACACCGACCTCTTGACTGTTCCACAAACAAAGATGCAACATCACTTGTCTCTGGGCATCTCCTCCAGCTGTTCCCCATACCTAGAATGCTCTCTGTCCTCATCACTACCTACTGGCTTCCTTTAAATCCCAACTAAAATACCACCTTTTACAGGAAGTTTTTCCTAACCCCTTTTAATCCTATGCCTTTCCCTCTTTTGATTATTTTTATTTATTCTGTATATAGCTTGTTTGTGCTTCCTTGTTGTCTCCCCCACTAGACTGTAAGCCTGCTTGAGTTCAGGGCTTGTCCTTTGCCTCTTTTTGTATCACCAGCACATAGCAGTGCTTCTCACATGGTATATACTTAATAAATGTTAATTGGCTGACATACTCTACACAGTCATTTTTTACAAAGAGAAAGGAAAATAAACACAAGATAGAAATTACTCAGCAAGACTACTTCTGAGGGTACGTTGTTGAAGTTCTGACGCAATTAGGATCTGAGTTATAAACTTGACCATCCCCTTAGAATTCAGAGCTTTATAAGCCCTATTATTTCAGCAGGTAGACAACCACTAGGGTGCTGCTGTGGATAGAGCTGAGCCTGGATTTGGGAAGACCTGAGACACTTACTAGCTGTGTGAGTCTGGGCACTTATCCTCAGTTTCCTCAACAGTAAAATGAGAATAACATCACCCATATCACAAAGGTCTTGTGAGAATTCAATGAGACAATATTTATACAGTACTTGTACAGTGTCTGGTATCTAGTAAACACTATATAAATGCTTATTTCCTTTCCCCCAATAACTTTTTTTCTTTTTCCTGAGCTTCTAAGGTAATAATTTCTAGGGTTCATTAAGGGACAAGCAATTGCAACAACAAACTTTACTGCTCTCTCTTTTGCAATTATTGTTAGTTAACATTTAATTGAAAATTCCCTTTTCTTTATTCTAGTCTTACCCGGCCACATGCTCGTCTGGATAAGAATACTCCCACCATTTACCACCTTTGCTCTTACTCCTGTACTAATGAATGAAGCTAGAGAAAAGTGCCTATTTGGTCCAGTACAAACATTTTCTGTCATCTCAATTGGGCCCTCACTGTGACAGAGGAATCCTTTTATGCCTCCATAATCAATGAATGATCTTACAATGATTTCCCAATCTTTTTGTCCCCCTTCTAGCATCTCCAGGCTCACCATCTTTGCACCCTTCTGAGCTGACAGCCTCATCTCATATTTCAGCAAAATAACTGTAGTAATTTGCCCATACCTCCCTCTTATACCTCCCTCTGTCCCTCCTTCCTTCCTTCTTTCCTTCCTTCCTCCCTATTTCCTTTCTTCTTTTCTTTCTCCCATAACAAGGGACTGGCCAGTGAAGCTGCAGTCCTGGGAGAATGTGCATATTGAGTAGAAACCAGAGTATATACAAAAGACTCCCTTGGGGGCCACTTGGTCCCTCTCCCTTTTAGTGGCTAGGGAGGAGGGTGAGCTTCCCTGTGAGGGAAGTTACTAAGACTCTTTCTCACAAAGTGTTTATAAGGTCTACTATGTGGGATCTTGCCTGGAATATATATTAGACCCTTACATTTGCTGGAACGCATTGAACAAATTCTTCACTTGAAATCTTTGTTATTAGATTCTTTAAATTGAGAGCCACCAGTAAATAAAGTGGCAATTGTTTCTATCTAGTTCAATTTTTTTCTTAAATACATGTAAACACAGTATAAAACATTCATTTTTTAAAATTTTAAGTTCCAGATTCTCTCCTTCCATCCCCTCCTTGAGAAGGCAAGCAATTAGACAGACAGATAGAGATGGATAGAGATAGAGATACATATGTGTATGTGTGTATGTATATACACACACATGTACATATACCCACATAAATTATACATGTACAATCACACAAAACATATTTTCATATTAGCCAACTGAGGAAAACCATGTCCCAAAAAAAAGAAAAAAAAGTTTAAAAAAATTCAGTTTGGATTCAGACTCTATCTGTTCTTCCTCTGGAGTTGGAAATGATTTTCATCATGAGTCCTTCAAAATTCTCTTTAGTCATTATAATGCTGATGACACTAAAGTCCTTCCAAGTTGGTCAATATACAATATCACTGTTAACTGTGTTAACAGAAGAACAAATGTTCTTCTGGTTCTGCTCACTGCTTTTAGCATCCATTCACATACGTCTTCCCAAGTTTTTCTGAAAACATCTTGCTCACAATTTCTTATATCACAATAGTATTCCATCATAATCATATACCACAACTTGTTCGGTCATTCCCCAAGTAATGAGCAATCCCTCAATTTCCAATTCTTTGCCACCACAAAAGAGCTGCCATAATTATTTTTGTACATACAGGTCCTTTTCTTTTTTCTCTGATCTCTTTGGGGTATAGACCTGGACTATATTTCTAGGTCAAAACGTACGCACAATTTTCCATAGTTCCAAATTGCTCTCCAGAATGGTTGGATCACTTCACAATAGTTCACTGTTACAACAGTGCATTTGTCTCAATTTTCCTATATCTCCTCCAACATTTGTATTTTCCTTTTCTGTCATGTTAGTTAATATGATAAACATGAGGTGGCATCTCAGAGCTGTTTTAATTGACATTTCACTAATCAATAGTAATTTAGAGTATTTTATATCAATATAGATAGCTTTGATTTCTCTATCTGGAAACTATCTCTTCATATCATTTGACCACTTATTAATTGGGGAATGACTCATAATCTTAGATATTTCAATCAGTTCTCCTGTATATTTGAGAAATGAGGCCTTTCTCAGATAAATTTACTATGAAATTTCCCCCCAGTTTCCTGCTTTCCTTCTAATCTTGGTTGTATTCTCTCTCTCTCTCTCTCTCTCTCTCTCTCTCTCTCTCTCTCTCTCTGTGTGTGTGTGTGTGTGTGTGTGTGTGTGTGCAAAAACATTTTGATGAAATGTAATAAAATGACTCACTTTACATCCCATAATTTTCACTCTTACTTCCTCTTGAATTCCTTCCTTAACCATAAATTCAACTGGTAACATATTCTATGCTCCCTTAACTTGCTTATGCGATCACCTTTATGTCTAAATCATGTACCCCTTTGGACTTTATCTTGGTGTATGGTATGAGAGATTGTTCTATGCCTATCTTCTGCCACACTGTTTTCCAATTTTACCAGAAATTTTTGTCAAATTGTGAGGTTTTGTCTGAAAAGCTTGATTAAACACTAGATTATTGTGGTCATTTACTACTATGTATTGTGTGCTTAATCTATTCCACTGATCTACCACTCTATTCCTTAGCCAGTACCAGGTTGTTTTGATGATTACCACTTTGCAATACACTTGAGATCTAGTCCTGCTAGGCCACCCTCCTTCAGAATTATTTTTTCATTGATTCTCATGATATTCTTGAAGTTTTGTTCTTCGACTCAAATTTTGTTATTATGTTTTCTAATTCTATAAAACATTTTTGGTTGTTTGATTGTATGGCAGAGAATAAGTAAATTAATTTAGGTAGAAATTTCATTTTTTATTATATTGGCTAGGCCTCTTCATGAGCAATTAAAATTTCTCCAATTATTTAGATCTGAATTTATTTGTGTGAAAAGCGTTCTGTAATTGTATTTACATGGTTCCTCAAGTATTTTCTACTGTTAGTAGTTATTTTAAATGCAATTTATCTTTCTATCTCTTCCTGCTGGACTTTGTTGGTAACATATAGAAATGCTGATAGTCTACATGGGCTTATTTTATATCCTGCAACTTTGTTGAAGTTGTTCATCATTTCAACTATTTTTTAGATAATTCTGTAGAATTCTCTAAGTATATAATCATATAATCTGCAAAGAGTGATAGTTTTGTTTCCTCGTCATCTATTCTAATTCCTTCAATTTCTTTTTCTTCCCTTATTGGTATAACTAGCATTTCTAGTACAAGATCAAATAACAGTGACATCCTTGCTTTACCTTTGACCTTATTGAGAAAGTTTCTAGTTTATCCTCAATACAAGTAAAGCTTGCTGATGGTTTTAGTTAGATATTAGCTATAATTTTAAGGAAATGTTGGTTTATTCCTATGCTTTTCAGTATTTTTAATAGGAATGAGGGTTGTATTTTGTTAAGGGCTTTGTTTTTGCATCTACTGAAGTAATTGTATTGTTTTTGTTCTTGATATTGTCAATTATGCAGATAATGTTCCTAATACTGAACCAGTTTTGCACTCCTGATATAAATTGCACCCAGTCATACTTTGCTATACTCTCCTTGTTAATATTTTATTTATAATTTTTGCTTTAATATTCATTGGAGAAATAATCTACAGTTTTCTTTCTCTGCTTTTGCTGTTCCTACTTTAGTACCAGTGATATTTTTGTGTTGTAAAAGGAATTTGGTAGGACTCTTTGTCTTTTTTCCCAATGGTTTATATAGTATTGGAATTAATTGTTCTTTAAATGTTTGGTAGAATTCACTTGGGAAACCATCTGGTCCTGGGGAGTTTTTTCTTAGTTAGCTTATTGATAACTTGTTCAATTTCTTTTTTTAAGAAAGCGTTTTTTTAGTGTTCTATTTTTTCTTAATCTGGGCAATTTACATTTTTGTAAATATTCATTTTTTCCCTTAGATTGTTAAATTTGTAGGCATCTAATTGGACAAAATAGCTCTTAATAATTGCTTTAATTTTATCTTCATTGGTGATGAATTTCCCTTTTCATTTATATACTGGTAATTTGTTTTTCTTCAATATTTTTAAATCAAATTAACCCATAGTTTATCTATCCTATTCCCCCCCCCCATAAGACCAGCTCCTAGTTTTATTATTAGTTCAATGGTTTTCTTTCTTCAATTTTTATTAATCTGTCATTTGATTTTTAAGATTTCTAATTTGGTGTTTAGTTGAAGTTTTAAATTTTGTTCTTTTTCTAATTTTTTTAAATTGCATGCCAAACTCATTGATCTGCTTTTTCTCTATTTTATTGATGAGTTTGGAAATATAAAATTTTCCCTGAGTATTGCTCAGGCTGCATCCTATAAATTTTTGTATATAGCATTATTGTCATTTTCTTCAATGAAATTATTGTTTCTATGATTTCTTCCTTGACCCACTCATTCCTTAGAATTATATTTAGTCTCCAATTAATTTTAATGTACCTTCCCATGGACCTTTATTGAATAGAATTTTATTTCATTATGATCTGAAAGGAATTAATTTAGTATTTCTACTTTTCTGCCTTTAGTTGTGAGGTTTCTATGCCCTAATAAATAGTCAATTTTTGTGAACATGCCATGTAAGCAGAGTAAGAAGTTGTACTCAAGTTTTCTTGAATAAAGGTTTAATGGGTCCTATAAGTCCTTTCCATGAGCCCCAGGACAGTCCTCAGCTTAAAAAGGCCAAGGTCTCCCACTTTATCTCTGGTGATCTCCACTAGTGATCTGCATTTTGCCAGTGAACCCAGATGACTCAAGAGGAGAAAGGGAGGCTGTTGACATTGCACAGGCCTCCCTCACTACAATGTGATTCGCTTGCAAGTCACAGAATCACCTTCCAGATATCATGGTCTTCTTCAAGAATGGAGGACAAACAACAATGGGACAACGAAGTTTTTAGTGTTACAAAAGAGACCTCAATCTTGGAACACATTAAGAAACATCTCCTGTCAGCAGGGTAGTAAAGCATTATGGGATATGATATACACTGTCAAAGTCCTAGAATTATTGACTTTGTTTGATGTTTGTTAAAAGTATTGATTGTAAGGGGAAGCTGGGCTATATATGGAAATAACTGTGGTATATAAGGAGGAAAATGAATCAGTAAGACTAAACAACAAATCTAAGGGCTCCTGATACTTTTAAATACCCTATTATAGAACAAGTGTAGGGCTCTTTATCTTATTGGCAGGCCAAAGTCCATTGGAAGATTATTCAGGACACTTAGGAATTATTAGCTGATTCATCTCACATTTGCAATCCTCCACAGGTTTGGATACCAAGCCTTCTATTGCATTAGTAGTAAGGAAGAATGTCAATGGATTCATCTGTAGTCATTGCTCTTGGCTTACTGCTCTGTATCTCATGTCTGCTCCTTATTTTATCATGGAAAAAGGTCTATGAAAAAGGAAAGTTTCCACCTGGTCCTTTTTCTCTTCCCATTATTGGCAATATACTGCAGCTGGACCTTAAGAATATCCCAGAATCTCTTTGCATGGTAAGTAAGCATCTCTCTCTTCTGTTGGTTTCATTCCTGATTCTACTGGCGGTGAATTTGTTTTGGGAGGCTGTGTTCAAGCAGCTCATGTAATTAGTAGAGCATGTAGGGAGTAGGTAGTTAGGTACCTTGTAGGTTTTCTAGACTACATTTTGATTCACTAATGTGGCCATTAGGGCCCACTGCTTAAGCAAGATCTGGTGCTATCAAGTCCCTGTAGGTATGGATCAGATCCATTCTACCAAAAGTGCCATTCTCTGCTATTACTGCTCACATTGACCCTGCAAAGTTTTAGGAGGAAATGCCATCGGTCCCACTTAAAATGCTCATTGTCCACCATACGAAGAAAGAGGCGTATTTAATGTGCCTGATTATTTCAGCTGCCTGAGGAATGACTAGGTCCTGCAAACAGGTAAAGAACTCCAGCCTTTGTTGGATCAGAGTAGAGAATGTTTTCCTTCCACAATCCTTAGCAGGAGCACTCGGGCAGCCTCTGTGTGCAGCCCCAGTAATCTTAAGTGTGGCTGGATGAAAGTGAGCCCGGCTTCAACAGGAACCAGCAAATTTTGAACTTGGAGCTGTAGATTTCAAAGCCTTTGAAAGGTAACCTGTGGTGGTAGAAAAGGCATTGAATGAGGAAATAGAAAGGCCTGGGTTCAAGTCCAGATTCATTTGCCTTGGGCAAGTCATGATTATCTCTCTGGACCTCCATTTCCTATGTCTGTATCACAGTGTTATCAATACATGTCCTATCTGCCTCACAGGGTTGTGAGAAAAGATTAGGTGAGGTTAACATGTGAAAACAAAAATATGTTCTCATTTTGACCTGTTAGATTGCCAAACTGATATCTTTAACATATCCTCCCCTGACATAGCCTGGTCTTTGGGGCTTCAATGTCCTCATCTGTAAAATTATGATTGGTTTAGAAGAGGAGTTCATCTTGGGACCATGAACTCCCAGTGGGTCTGTTGATGTATTTCAGAGGTTCTTTGACCTTGAATGAGAAAAATGATGGCTCTATTTTTCTAATATAAGTTGTTTCATTTGTAATCCTATGTGCTTTTTTCTAGAAGTATTATTCAGAGGAGTACATAGGCTTCACCGGACTATTAAAGAGTCCATGACACCAAAAGGGTTAAGAGCCTCTTGTGATCTCTAAGGTCCCTTCTGGATCTACACCCATGATCCTATGATATCTATTTGTAGTATGTCTATTGGAATGAGGACCCTTTTCTGCTCCAGAGTTGCACTGATAGCATTGTCCCTATTCCCCAACTTTGCTATTCTTAAAGCTTTAGATGAATAATAATAATGATGACAATAATAGCCTTTATATCATGATTTAAGGCTGACTCAGTGTTTTACAAACATCTTATTATTCTCACAAGAATAGAACTATGTGTTATTATTATCCTCATTTTATAGATGAGGAAACTGAGGCAGACAGAAGATAAGGGACTTGCCTGAGGTCACAAAGCTACTAAGTATCTGAAACTGGATTTTGAGTAAGGACTTCTTGATTCCAGGTCCAGTGCTGTATCTACTATGGCACCTAGCTATGAAACATAAACTTAATCTCTCAGGATGTTTGGGGATACTGCACTAAGGTCATATACCGTGCCTCATTAGCCAGTCTTCTGGCTGCTAGCCTAAGGCACAAAACGAACTTTTAGCCTTTTGAACTGTCTTTGGAATGGGTTGCATCATCCTCTTTGTAACAAATGTCAGAAATGTTTTGAAGGAGCTGATGCTGGGTTGAGAACGTTTACAAGAAGGTCAACATTGTAATCTAAGCTGTTTGTCACCTGATTCAGTGATCGCCCCCTCTTTTCACAGCTAGCAAAAAAATACGGCCCAGTGTTCACTCTGCAATTGGGTATCAAGCGTGTTGTTGTGTTACATGGGTACCAGGCAGTGAAAGAAGCTCTGATTGATCATGGGGACAAGTTTGCTGGCAGAAGACATATGCCAGTTTTTAATGCTTCCAGGAATGGATTAGGTAAGTTTATGTATGGGGTAGAGCAGGAAAGAAAGGTAAGAACAGGGAAAAGAATCATGTTCTGAGAAATTGGTAGAAATACACCCACTTTCAAACCAAAGCCCCCAAAGAAGTGGCATGTTGGGGTGGATGCAATGAGTGATATCAAAGCTATTTGTGCTTTCTCCAGGGCAGTAGCTGTATATGTTATATATTATAGTCAAAGTAGGAAGAAAGCTATTTGTGCTTTCTCCAGGGCAGTAGCTGTATATGTTATATATTATAGTCAAAGTAGGAAGAAAGAGATGAAGGAAAAAATAGAGAGACAGAGACAGAGACAGACAGACAGACAGACGGAGGCAGAGACACAGAAAAAGACAGAGACAGAGAGAAAGAAAGAACGAAAGAAAGAAAGAAAGAAAGGAAGGAAGGAAGAAAGAAACAAAGAAAAACAAAGAAATAAAGGAAGGAAGGAAGGAAGGAGGGAAGGAAGGAAGGAAGGAAGGAAGAAAGAAAGAAAGGTCAAGAAAGAAAAGGAAGGAAAAAAGAAGGAAGGGAGAGAAAGGAAAGAAGAAAGAGAGAGCAAGGAAAGAAGAAAGAAAGGAAGGAAGAAAAGGAAAAAGGATGGAAGGAAGGAAGGAAGGAAGAAGAAGAAGAAGAAAGAAAGAAAGAAAGAAAGAAAGAAAGAGAAAGAAAGAAAGAAAGAAAGAAAGAAAGAAAGAAAGAAAGAAAGAAAGAAAGAAAGAGAAAGAAAGAAAGGAAGGAAGGAAGGAAGGAAGGAACGAAGGAAGGAAGGAAGGAAGGAAGAATGAAAGAGAATGATTGTGGTGTGGAAGAGTCCTAGAGGGGGAAGAGAGATCTACTTATCTTATCTATCCAGCCTTTACATTTTATTGTAATACTTCTCCCCACAGGTGTGTCTTTTACCTTCAAAGATCCATTATTCTAGTTCATTTTCCAGTTAGTTGGAATTTTCTCCTTGCTGTTCAGATGTCCAGTGCTCAGCAGTCTGGCACCTACACTAGTGTCCTCCTATTAGACAATGACCACTTTATGTAGCCTGGGATTCCTGGGAACAAGTCTTCTGGCAATCTGACCAGTGTCTTCTCCATCTTCTGTATGAATATTTCATTAGAGACATTGTAAGATGCCTTGTTGAAATCTGTTTCTTGTCTGTTTGAGGCATTGCCTAGATCTACTACTATGATAATTCTGTAAAAATTTAGATTAGGCTAAGAAGACTTATTCTTGATGAACCCATGCTGACTCTTAGTGATCATCCTTTGTAAGTGTTCACAAATCAAACTCTCATAAGAGTAGCAAGAAAATGAATAACTTAGACAAGACCCCATACATTGAGACCTTTGTCTTGCCCTGTTACATCTCTTGTTTGGCATAGCAGAAAAGGGTTAGTGGCAGCCACAAATGTACAGGGTTATAAAATTTGGCACCAAATGGATGAAATGAAGCTGGTGGGCAGGGATTTGCTGCCTGCCACCAATAACAGGTAAATCAAAATTACTTCAGTCTGCAAGGATAATGATTATCCGAAATATTGAGCCTGTGAAAACCAAGCAAGGTATAAAAATAAGATTACAATATGGATCAGAATCCATATGAAGGAAAGGTATCTGTACTTTTTGAAATAATCTTAATAATTATAATAATCTGGCTGCTTCAAGAATAGGTCACCTTGCTTAGCCTACTAGAGCTACAATCAGGACAAAAATCCCTCTCTCATGGCATTCTATAAGCTACAGACTGGCAAAAGTCTCAGATAATGTTTCTCATTATTGTTCCTGATAACCTGAGTAGAAGGAAACACCTTTCTCTTCCTCAGCAAATGTAGAACACTTGCAGTAAGGACATTTGTGTAATTCAAGGTGGGAAATGAATGAAATAATCAACAACAACAATAACAGCTAACAAATAGAATACCTACTATGTGCCAGGCCCTGTGCTAAGTGCTTTATAAATATTATCTCACTTGATCTTTTCAACAACTCCAGGAGGTGGGTGCTATTGTTACTCTTCATTTTACAAGTGAGAAAATTGAGGCAAAAAGGGGTCAACTGAGGTAGGGGCAGCTAGGTGGTACAGTGGATAGATCACTGGCCCTGGAGTTAGGAGGACCTGAATTCAATTCTGGCCTCAGACACTTGACACTTACTAGCTGTGTGACCCTGGGCAAATCACTTATGCCCCACTGCCTCACCCCGCCACAAAAAAATGAAAGAAAGCTGATGTAGAGAGAAGAATGATTAAGCAACTAATTAGATGTGAGGGAAAGAGAAGAGTTAGAAATCAAGGATCCCACTGAGGTTGTGAATCTGAGTGACTTGAAGGCTGGTGGATCCTTTAACAGAAGTAGGGAAGGAAAGAAGAAGGGAAGGTTTGAGTAAGGAAGTCAGTGAATTCAATTTTTGACATGATTTTGAAATATCCATAGGAAGGAAAGAAATGGGAACATGAACAGTAGTGATTTTCCTGTTATTTTCATTTCATTTTATGATCTGAGGTGGAAAGAATCCAGGATTTTAGTCAGGATTCCTAAGTCCTAAGTCCTAGGCATAGTCTGCAACTTAACCATTCCTGATTTTGGTGAGTCACTTAATCTTTCCCAGATTCTTCATGTATAAAATGAGGGGAGAGGACTGGACAATTTCTAATACCTCTTGACTATAACAGTTTATGATTCAGTAAAATCAGATACAGACCAATGGAAAAAGTTCAAATTTTCCCAAGCAAAATTTTCCAAAGTTCATTCTTCAGCTCTTCACCTGCACTGAAGGCGGCTGGATTTTCCTTTCTTTTGTTTTCTTTTCTTTTCTCTTCCTTTCTTTTCTTTTCTTTTGTTTTCTTTTCTTTTCTCTTCTCTTCTCTTCTCTTCTTTTCTTTTCTTTCTTCTTTTTGAGGGGATTCTGAGGCAGAGCAGGAGTTACTTAAGCTGCAGAGTTCCTTGTGTTATGAGATCAACAGTATGTGTTAGGGAATACAATTTGTGAGAATGTCCTCAAAGCAGAAGTCCTTTGCTGGGGATTTCAACTTTTCTATAGATCCTAGAAGGCCTCACCAGGTTGGCTTCTACTTTTTCAGAGTGATATTTAATGAAGACAACATGAATTGAAGTTCGTTACAAGGAATATCAGTCATTTTTTATTTGAGCATTCCTTTATGAAGGATCTTGAAGCAGAAGGTGAAGAAGTTGATCCTGATAAAGGTCCTATGGAAATAAGATTACAGGCATAAGTATAGTTCCCAATATAAGGGTATTTGGGTGAAGTCTTCATCCTATATCTGGAATCACAGGGTCATGTCTGAAGGTAGGAAGGTGTGATGTATTCAGGGAAAGAAAGATTTGTCATGTTAAACTTTAATATGTGTCTATCATGTGTATATCATTAATATATGTGTAGACCTTGGCCATTGCTCAAATTAAGTACAATCCTTTGTGTAATTGCTGTATTCTGTTTTGACTCAACAGTCATTTCCCCATAATCAACCATCCTACATAGTAACCTTTCTTAGAGGAAAAAAATGTAGACTCAGAAAAGCCATCTGATACAGGCTGGATTTGAACTCATGAAGATTAGTCTTCCTGCCTCCAGGCCCAGTATTCTGTACACTAAGGAACCTATTAACCCACAAAAAGAGAAGAAACAGAAACTCTCAGTCTTCCCTGTGTGAAGTAGGGAGACTAGCACTTCAAGACATCCTAATCCTGTAGGTTCTTTGGGTCAAAAGATGCAGAGACGAAACTCACTTACCCTACAAACATTCAGGGTCTCCAAAATATGTCTTTATCGAGCCCTCCCCCTCTGTGGCAACTTCATTTCCAGGAGGGAGATGTGAATATAAGGCCGCCTAATGTGTTTATGACTGTGAGGAAGAAAGAATGATGTGTAGGATGGGACAGTAAACAGTATCATTGAAAGAGGAGAAAGCAAACTGATACCTCCCCCACTTCATTCTATTCTCCTAGAACAAGGGGTGTGAGTCAAGGGCCCTTGGGCATGGACTTTTTGACATGGGCTATAAGGAACTTTGGAGGCTAAGGCTCCTCTTCTTCCTGCTCCCCTTTATAGGTGTTGTTTTAAGCGGAGAGAGGTGGAAGCAAATCCGGCGCTTCTCCCTCGTGACCCTGAGGAATTTTGGGATGGGAAAGAGGAGCATTGAAGAGCGAGTCCAAAAAGAGGCGAAATACCTTGTGGAGGAATTAAAAAAAACAAAAGGTTGGTGTTTCTTTACATTGTTACCACTTACCTTAGAAAAATCCATCCCATCTCTGGTAAATTATGCAGACTGAAGTTGGTCCAAGAAATTTACTGTAGTCTGAAACCACCATGTTTGCAGTTTCGGGTCCATTCTGGGGCTATGCCCATAACTGTGTGGTCATTCCTAGAAGGCCTGAAGGGCAGGACTGCTGAGAGAAGAGATGAGAGGCAGTGCAGCTCTGTAATGAGTTCATGCTAATCTTGGGAGGAGGCAGTGTGGGAGGAAGGTTTATGGGGATAACCTTCCGTGTTTTTATTCCTTTTCAGATGGAGCAGAGCTCACAAGAACCTAGAAGCACTAGTTGTTACTTTGGGTCAACAATTCCAGGGGTAGAAGGCATTCTTTTAGGATCATTTTGGGGAGTCCAGGGGTTTTCGTGATATTTTACTGACTAGCCAAAGGAAAGGAAGCAGGGCTGGTAACATTGCTAGGAAGGCACTGAGTTGACTCAGGAGCATTTCTTGGCAGTTCTTTTCCTTCAAGCTTCCTCCTCCTCCTGGATCTAAGCTATCTAGCAGAGGGGTTGTCTTCCTTCTATGAAATCTGAAACACAGGGCACTTGAGGAGGGCATAAATAGAGTTGCTGATGCCATAAATTCTATGGGATAATCATATTTTAAACTGTAAAAGGCAAAACCTGTGTGTGTGTGTGTGTGTGTGTGTGTGTGTGTGTGTGTGTGTTGAGTGACAGTAATAGGGCAATAGTAGGGTACTGTCAGAAGTTGCTCCTAATTAGCTACATGAGCTCTCCTATTCCAGAGTATTTCACCAGGAATAATATAGGAATAAAATGAGAGCAGCATTCCCGCCCCTCTGTGGAATCTGGGACTTTTGCCACTACCTTGTGCAGATGTTGTCTCCCCATTACAATGTAAGCTGTCTGACAGCAGGGACCATTTCTCTTTTGTCTCTGAACACCTGGTGCTTAGTTCAGAACCCAGTAAGAGCTCAGTAACTGCTAGAGGATTGGTCAATGGATACTCTCCTCAGTTTACTCTATAATGCTTTTCTCTACTGGTTCTTCTTCCTGCCTGATTTTTGCTTCTCAATATTCTCTTTCTGGATCACTATCCACCTTCAATCCCCTAAATGTGTATATCTCCAAGACTCTGTCCTTGGCCTTCTTTAATATAACCATCTCCCCTCTGACCCTGATGGAGACAGCTCAGTATGTTCAAATCCAAGAACCAGGGGAATAGCAATACTTTCACTCCAGTGTCCATAGCCAATTCGTTATGGAGATGCAGCCTAGCAACTGCTCTCACAGATGTTAAGTCACACATATTGAAAAATGTTTACAAAATGAATGCGAAGTAGTTTGTGGAGGTGGAACAGGTGAATGATTCAGGCTGGTCAAACCACTTCTGCCTTGATGATCATTTCCTCTCTGACCCTGATATAGATAGCCCAGTACCTTGAGCCCAAGACATTGGGATTAGCAGTATCCTCCCCACCTCTGACTCACTTCTAGGCCAGTCTCTACAGTTATTATTGAGAGGATAAGTTGTTGTGGGGAGGGGCCCATCTTTCTCATTACCACTGCAACAACTGATGACCAGCTGTAATGGCAAGCAAAGTGGGACTTTTTGCTGGTGTTTTGGAGTGCTTCTCAGCACTAAGACAATCAAGTGCTTTTGATTGAGTCTTGCCTTTGAATCAAGAGTCTTTGATTGAATCAAGAGTCTTTGAATACCTGCTTAGGTCACAAGAAAGCCTAAGTCACATGGGTTTTAGTCACATGATTGTGATGCCTTCTGACCCAGAAGAAGTGTGTTTATACCCTGATGTTAGCATTTTGCTTTGGGGCCCACTTATTGGAAGAGTGTTCCTGTGACTTGGTCAGAGGAGACTTTGGGTAGCTGTTAAGGAGTGCCCCAACCAGTCTTTGAAATCCGAGATGTTGGTACTTCTCTTTCTGATAATTTTGTATGCATTGCTATAGAGAGACAGTTAGAAGCCCTATCTGCTGATTTGTGTTATTTGCTCTATTTATCTAGTTTCTGCTTGTAATTTCTGTTTGTGTTTTCTCTGAAGTTCAGGGTGCTGACTTTTTCCTCTGAACTAAGTGAATGATGTATGTGTGTTTAATTAGAGTGAAATGGTAAACCCCTGAAAGTTGCTTTCTTTAGAAAAGCAAATCAAAGAACCTGTGCTAGTGGCCCTCCTGTATGCTGCTATTGTTGCTCTTACATCTCCCTAGCAGCTGCTACTAACATAGGTGTTACACCAGCTACTGCCAAAAGGTAGATAAGATAGGAGTGGCAGCAATCTCTAGTCAACTGGTCCTAGTCCAGCCATCATTGCTCTCATCTGCGGAAGCAACATCTATGGAGAAGGGGTTTACCATTGCCACCAATTGCCAGCCAATTGTTCTTCAAAAGGCAGATGGACCAGTCTGGCTAAAGCAGTGGGCCACCCTAAGGGAGAGACGAGGCAATATATGCCACTCAAGGCAACCTACCATCACCATCTTGACATCATTCCTCCTTTGACACCCCAGGACCCCAAACCTAAGCGCATTTGGAATAGCAAGGCTTCCAGCCCAGTGCCTGCCACCCTCATCCTGGGATTACTGAAGGAAATAAAAAGAAATATGATTTTAAAAGAGACATGAAGAAGTCTGGAAACAAAAGCTAGATAGGGTGAAGTGATGAATAGAGATTTAGAAATGGGAAGTGATGTGGTATGGTAGGAAGAGCACTGTATCTGGGGCCAGGAGAGTTTTGGTTGAATCCCGCTTCTTGATCTTTCCTAGTTTGGGCATAAAGCAGCTAATTTTCTTGAGCCTCAGCAACCTCATCTATGAAATCAGAATTGTTCTATTTGTACTTAGGATTCTTATGTGGATCAAATCAGATGCTTCATAAAGGGTAGTTTATTTTCAAACTGGCTATTCCAAATAAATGTCAGCTATAATGTAAGCTAGGGGGAAAGCAGGACAGTCAGATCCTACCTAAAGCCAGGAAAGCCTTTCCTTTCCTCACAACGGCCGCGTTAAAGTCTTTCTCTCTCTCTCTCTCTCTCTCTCTCTCTCTCTCTCTCTCTCTCTCTCTCTCTCTCTCTCTCTCTCTATCTCTCTCTCCCTCTCTTTTAGGATTACCATGTGACCCCAAGTTCATCACTGGGTGTGCTCCTTGCAATGTAATCTGCTCTATCATTTTCCAGAAACATTTTGAATACAAAGACCAGAAATTTCTTTATTTAATGAAGCTTTTAGAAGAAAACACCAGGATTGCAAGTTCCCCATGGATGCAGGTGAGGCTAATCTTCTCTCCATTTGTACCTCAAGATATTTTCTTCTCATTACTTAAAGAAGCTACTTCTAGGTACTAGGCTAGAGTTCATCATGCATTCCATTGGGAAGTACAACAGTGTCATGCTGGTTTAAGTTCACGTTTTCTTCTTCATTGACAGGGACTAAAGTCAGAGAAGATCACCCCATGTGGTCTGATTTGAGGGAGAGTATAAGTGCCTCCCTGCACTAGGTTACCCTCTGGTTCCAGGGACTGAATGTTAAAATTCATGTTACCATAGAGAATCTGACTTTTCCCTTGAGCACCTGGGTTTGTGTCACGTTAGCAAATGAGCTAGTTGTCCCAAAGGAAGGAGGTGGGCAGAGCTCTTAGAAGACCTCATAAAAAGAAAGGATGAGAACTTTTCTGTAGGAAATAAGAATTGAAAGCGAAGGCCAAGGTAGTCTCAGGAAACCAAGGAATAAAATACTAAAATATTTTTAGGGAATTTGTATAGGAAATGATGAGAAAATTCACTATTTCACAAAGGGTATTTGTCCCAGCCTTAGCCCTTTTCTGAACATTATCAAAATGCTAGAGTAGAGAATTATTTTCTCTTTCTAATAAAGTATGATACAAAATTTTTCTTTTTAGGTCTACAATTCTTTTCCATCTCTAGTACATTATCTCCCTGGATCTCATCACAAAATAATTAAAAATGAACACTTATTAAGTAAATTTGTTTTGGAAGAAGTAAATGAACACCAAAGGACGCTGGACCCCAGTAATCCTCGGGACTTCATTGACTGTTTCCTGATGAAAATGGAGCAGGTACAGTGTGAGCAGTGGTCTGAATCTCAGTTCTTATACATGAAATGTCTTGTGTATTAGAGGATGACACTCACATTCACAAACATAGAGCAGTAAATAATCGTATATTAATCATATTGTTCTCAGAGCATATGTGGGGCAGACAGAAGATTTAGAAACCACGGGCCCAGCCCTAATAGAATTTCTAACCCAACAGAAAGAAGGAATCACATGTAAAGACAAGAGAATAATTATTAGGAATGTGTAAGGAAAGATAAAATAGATTATAAATTGAAGATTTAAGTGATGAAGGACTTTGGACTCATCAAGAAATATAGTATTTGGGGAGGATTAACATAAGGCTTCCTCCTGGAATTGTTAGGTTTTGATCTGGGTCTTGAAGGAGGTCCTAGAGCTAGGCAGTGAGGACTGGGCAGGACATTTCAGGACTCTGCAAAGACAGTCTGAGAAACCTGATTGGAATGGAGCTGCTGCTGTAGTAATTACTTGGGGGGAGGATGGTGGGTTTTACTGTCAAGATGGTGTACTTAGTCATCCCCTCCATGAACAACAAAGAGTAAAATCAAAGGGAAGGAAAATTGTTGAAAAGTTATATAAAGAAAAAAAAAACAAACAAATTAGAAAGAAAACTAGAACAAAGCAATATGCTAATGTAATTCCCATGGAGTAAATGAAGCCATGAAAGTACCAGAAACATGGCAGAAGGTAAAAGATATGCTGATAAGCACCTGAAATATGTTTATCTCACTTAACTTTATTAGCTTAGTAAATCAGGAGGAAAATACTGTGGCTTACATTTATATGGTGCTTGTGTATTTGTTGTTTAGTTATTTCAGTCATGTCTGACTCTTAATAAGCCCATTTCAGGTTTTCTTGAGTAAGATACTGGAGTGGTTTTCTATTTCCTTCTCATTTTACAGATTAGGAAACTGAGGCAAACAAGGTTAAGTGACTTGTCCAGGGTCACACAGCCAGTATGTGCCAGAGGCTGATTTCTAACTCAGAAAGAGGCATCTTCCTGACCCTAGATCCAACAATCAATCCATTGCACCTCCTACCTGCTTGAGTATAACCCCAGATATTATTGATAGATACTATATAGGTATGAATACCTTGAAAGATAGCATCATATAGTACAGTTGTGTCAAACATGAACAGAAATGGATTCCAGTCGGCCTTATATCAACTTAGAAAACCCACATATTAACAATATCTGTGCTACATTGTATCTTCATTTATTTTGCTAAACATTTCCCAATTACATTTTAATTTGGTTTGGACCCCCACATTTTTGCTATTTACTTGTGGGCTGAGCGATAAGAGTTTGACACCCCTAATGAAGGAGAGAAAGATCTGTCCTCAGAGCCAGGCAAAACTGAGTTCAAGTCACCTCTCTGACACAAAATATGTGTGTGATCCTGAGTAGGTCACTTAACCTGACCCTGCCCTAGGGCTAGGCAACACTCTTGAGACTCTAAGTTGTTCAGAGAAAAGGCAGACTGGCATTGGCAGAGGGAATCTTTTCACCTGGAAATTCCCTGTGCCAATGAAATTGCAGGTCTAGTCTCTCTCTCTCTCTCTCTCTCTCTCTCTCTCTCTCTCTCCATATATATATATATATATATATGTGTGTGTGTGTCTGTCTGTCTGTCTCTATTTCTCTTTCTTTGTCTCTATTTCTCCTTCTTTGTTTCTCTCTATGTATTTCTTCTCTCTGTTTCTCTCCCATGTTTCATATCTGCAACAGCCAAACTGCCTTGGTAATTGCCAGCTTCTTGTTCCTCTTTGGATTGTGTTGCTCAAACATAATTTATTCATATGATTTATTCATAGATTTAGAACCGAAAGGGATCTTTGGGGTCATTGAGATCAAGATCCTTATATTACAGATGAGGAAACTAAAACTTAAAAAGGTTAAGTGGCTTGCCCAAGGTCAAGATCAAAGTGGGGGTAGAGGGGAAGCTACTGGCACAGTGGATAGGACACTGGCCCTGAAGTCAGGAGGACCTGAGTTCCAATCTAGGTGCAGACACTTACTGGCTGTGCGACCCTGGGCAAGTCACTTAACCCTGATTACCTCCCCACAAAAAATTATTTAAAAAAAATCTAAATTTGGATTCATACCAACCTCCTCTGCCTTCAAATCCACCATCCTTTCCATTGTGCTCTGCTGTCTCCCTTAATTTTCAGTTAATCATAAAAAAATTATTCCTAGGAAAAGCGACAACCACAGTCTGAATTTACCATTGAAAACTTGCTCTGGACAGCAACTGATCTATTTGATGCAGGAACAGAGACAACAAGCACCACCCTGAGATATGGACTCCTGCTTCTCCTGAAATACCCCGAGATAAGAGGTAGGATAACAGGCTAACAATACACATCCATCATTTAGTTAGCATGAGAGGGGTTCATGGTCTTTTTGAAGCTTTCCTTGGAAACGTTTTTGTTGTTGGTTTTATATATTTAAGTCATTACATGTTCAAGTTAACTTATTCCTTCCCCTCCACCTTGCTTAGTCAAGTGGTATGTAATTGTGTGTTGTTATTAAAGACAGGCATAGAGATAGTGATAGGGATAGAGACTGTAGCCCAGTGATAGAAGTGGGAGGAGTTGAATGATTGCAAAGGCAGTGTTTCCTGATTGCTCATTTATCCTGCCTGACCACAGGAGGAGCTGGTGCATCTGGATTCCTATCACTCATAGAGCCACCTAGGGCAGTGCCTTGGGCCTATTGTTGGTCACACTGAGTTCTGGAAGATGTCCAGACTGAGACCCCTCCTCCTTTCTATAGCCAAGTGCTGCTTGGCTTGTATTTTTTAAGGACAACTTGACCCTGTCCTAAGGATATAAGGCATAGGTGCCTCAAAAGATTCTCAGTTGGCTTAAGAGACTAAAACTGAATTTTCGTCTATCTATGAAAATGTGAGAGTCAAGTACATTATTTACCAAAGTAGGTCTTAGTGAAAAATCACAGGAAAATATAAGAGAAGGCAGTTTTTGTACCTACCTTTCAGATCAATTTTCATTCGTATTGTGACAGAAAAAGTACATGAAGAAATTGATCGTGTGATTGGCCGAAATCGAAGTCCCTGCATGGAGGACAGAAACAAGATGCCTTACACCAATGCTGTGATACATGAGATACAGAGATACATTGACCTCCTTCCCACCAGCCTGCCCCGTGCAGTGACAGAAGATGTTCAGTTTAGACAGTATCTTATCCCCAAGGTCAGAAGTGCTTCTCACTCTGACACAAGATTTTATACTCTCTCCCATTGAATTATAGAATCTTAGAGTTAGAAGGAGCCTCAGGTCAACCCACATCCCCAAGAAGTGGTCACAGAATTTCAGAATTTGAAGGGATTTCGGTGGTTGTATTGTCCATCCCAATCTGAAAAAAAAATTCATCTACAATATGTGATCTTCCAATCTTTCCATAAAGACTTTCAATGAGGCAGAAGCACTGTGAAATTCTGTGGCATTCCAGTCTAATCTTGGGTAGCCCTAATTTGAGGGAATTTTTTTCTTGCATTAAGCCCAAGTTTGCAATTTTGTGACTTCAGTCTGTTGCTCTTGGTTTTGTCATTTGGAACAAAACCGAGCAAAGTTACTCTCTCTAGTAACAGTCCATAAAACATTTGAAATCAGCTATTATGTCTCCTGTTCTATTATGTTTTCTGCTCTCTTGTCTAAATATTCCCATTTCCTTCAACCCATCCTCACAAGGCATGGACTTCTTATTCTTATCATCCTGGTTTCCCTCTCTTGAATAGCCTCTAGCTCTTCAATGTCCTACTAAAATATGAGTCCTAGAACGAATAAAATCCTCATTTGTGAGCTGATGAGATCAGAGTACAGTGGTGCCTGCTTCCAAGATGCCATTAAACCTTCAGTAATTACCCTTTGTATCTATGGTCAGTCAATCAGTTTTATATCCACCTAATTGTGTGATAGTCTAACCTGTATATTTCCATCTTTTTCAGAAGAACATGAAAAATGTTAGCAAGTGCTTTGCTAGAATCTAAGTAAACTCTATGCACAACACTCTCCTGAACTACCAGTTTATTAACACCCTCAAAAAGGGAAATAAAGATGATTCCACTCCACATCTTTATGACTACTACTTCCTTATCCAGAATCATTTCCTTATTCCTTCATTATCTAGATTATCTCTTTAAAAATATTTTCTAGACTCTGAGTGCAAATTGAAATATACCTTTTTCTCTTTATTTTTCTTGCACAGGTGTCTAGGTGCTCTCTTATTTTCTCCTAACTTCTCTGGGGTATTAAATCCCTAACAGTCATACTGATTTATTTATACTATCCTTTTCAGTTCAAAGATTTTTCCCTTCATCAGAAAAAAAGAGAAGCAAGAGAAAAAGTGAGACGTTTTTATCTTCTCTTGTTTCTTGTCATACTCATCCTATAATGCTCTGAGTTGTGGCATTATCCTTTCTTTAATCCTTCTCTTTTTCACAATATACTTTTTAAAAAACCCTCTTGTTGCCCTTTGTTAGCATCACCAGCCTCTGTTCATTCTGGGCGTTACCACTTCTGTCCTTCTTATGGAACTGTGATATGCATCTTTTACTCTTCTTTGTCTTCAAAAATCTAAGTTGGTTGGTGAGTTCTCTGTGATAATAATAGCTATTGTTGATAAAGTACTTTGAGGTCTGCTTTCCATAGGTTATCTCATTTAATCTTTGCAAGGCTCTGCTATTATTATCCCCACTTTACAGGTGAAGCAACTAAATCTTAGAGAGACCTCCTGGCTTCCCTAGGGTCAGGCAGCTAGTAAGTGTCTAAGTCAGGATTTGTACTAAGGTCTTTTTGATTTCAGGTCTTGAAGTCTCTCCACTGCACCACCTGGCTACCTTATCCACTTACCTTTAGAGAATGTTTCTTTTTCTTCCATCATCAGAAGTGCTTTTCTTTGTGTTTTTAGAAACTAACTCTTGTTTTTCTTGGTGATGATAATAATAATAGCTAGTGTTAAGTTTTGTGAAGCACTTTACAAATATTATCCCTTTTTTATCCTCAAAACAACCCTGAATTGTAGGTGCTATTCTTTTCCTCATTTTTCAGATGAGGAAACTGTGTCTGAGAAAGGGTACGTGATTTGGCCAGAATCACACAGCTAGTGAGTATTTGAGGTCAGATCAGCTCTTTCTGACTCTAGGTCCTGTTCTCTATCCATTGGACCACTTAGTTACCTCTGTTAAAAACTCTAAGGTAGACTTGTCACTTTCCCCCAAATTCCCATCATTACCATCCATAGATGTGCACAGAAAGTGTGCCAAGTGTGACACCATCCTCTGGACCATATCATGATCACTTTAGAGGAAGCATGTTGAGCCATGGGGGTTTTGCAGATCTCTATCCACATCTATGTTGTCCTACTTGCTCTCAGATTGTGAGAATTGGATCAATAAAAGAATTTCTTTATTTTGGTTCTGCTACCTTTGCAGGATAAAATTATCATTAAGAAAATTGAGGGAATTATGAGTTGCTCTGTTTTTGACAGAAAGGAAACTCAAGGATCTTATTGAATAATTGAATTCTTCCACCACTGCTATATCTCATCTAACTACTAGAGCTTAGAAGCTGCTTTCTGTATTCTTTGTCTATTTCTTCTTTCTGTCCCAGTGGTCTGTAGAATACTCTCATAACAATGTCACCTTTGATGTTGCCTCCATTCCTCTTTATGTAAGTGCTTCTCATAATTCTTCTTTCCTCTGTTTCCTATATCTTCTTAACATATACTACACCACCCTCTTTTTCATATCTTGTTTCTTTTGAATAAGATGTACTGTTTCCATCACTTCATTCTTGTTAAGAATCTCATCCTACCAAGTCCTCGATATAACTTTGAGGTGAAATTTGCTTCCTTGTCTTAAAATCTTCAATCCATCTTTTTTAGCCACACTTTAAACATTTAAAAACTCCTTTGACTATATTTGTAAATCTAAAGAATAATCTTTCCTGCCTTTGCTGGGTGCATCATTTGATTCTTGGCTAGGAGTCTATCATTCCTATAGTTTAATTAAGGTGTGGTACGGAAATCCAAATCCAATTCTGAAACACCCTATTACAAAATGTCCATTTCTGAAATCTGCCTTTCCTTTCTGAATCTATTGCTTCCACTTATAACCATAAGGAACACACCTAATGTACTCCTATGGTCTTTTGGGGTTTTGGCCTAAACATTAAATTTTGGAAATGCTTCCCAGGGTCTTTACTGAAGTATTATTTTTGTTCACATGAATCACCAGAGGTAGATAGTAGTCATCCCCTTTGACAAGTCTTGGGAGCTTCTCTGTTATGTCTCTGATATAAGCTCTGGGAATATGGCAGACCTATATCTATTTTTTTTCATTGTTATCAAACAATTGTTTCAGTATCTTTCCACAAGGATTCACCAACCATTACTTTTCTTCCTGGTGTCTTACCAGATAACACCTGTGAACCTACATTACCATTCTTTAGAGTATAAGAAAGTTTTTCTTCCTCAGAGCATCCAGTTTCTCAATCATCAAGAAGAGCTACCAATTTGTTTATCAGCTCTTGCCTTATTCTTCTGTGTGACATCATTTTAATCTTCAACATCCTGACACAGATCAGAATAGATTTCTGCCTCCTTAGATCACATGGCAACTGCTTCAACTTATCCACAATGGGTAAGGCAGTTCTTTCCTTCTTCGATATATCTGATCATCAAAAGTAATTTTATTAACTTTTCCTAACCTGAGATCTACCCCCTTGCATCTTTTACTTATCGGTACTGGTTCAGTCCCACATGGTGTCAAAATTCAGTTTCATCTCTCAGAATAGTATTGCAGATATTCTAATTTATACATACTACCAACAGAAGTGTTTTAAAAAATTGCCTCCTTCCATACATAAAAATGAGGGGTTTTGACCAGATGGTAGTTTTAAGTTCTCTTCCAGTTCTAACATTCTATAGTTCTTGTTTTCTAATTGTTTGTTTGTATCTGCTCATTTCAGGGTACCACCATAATACCAGTGCTGTCTTCTGTTCTGCATGATGATGAAGAGTTCCCCAATCCAGACAAATTTGACCCAGGTCACTTCCTGGATGAAAGTGGCAAGTTTAAGAAGAGTGACTATTTCATGCCTTTTTCAGCAGGTAAGACATTCATCTAAAGGTGTGCGTCAAAGATGGATTGATAACTCAGAGGACCTCATTACCTGTGTGACCTTGGTCAAATTATTTCATTTCTCTGGGATTCAGTTACTTTATATGCCACAAGAATTGGTTGGACTAGGTGACCATTATGGTCCTTCCAAGTTCTAAAACCAGAGAATAGGAAAGAGACATAGTACATCATTCTTCTAGTACTCCTTTGGCCATGGTTCATCAACTAAACGAAATCAGCTGGATTTCAGAGTAGTGGTCTGAGCTTATTCCAAAAAGGGCAGAACTGAGATAGTGACCACTCTGTTTTGCATTCACAACCCACAAGCCCCCTCCACCCTCCATTTTGAAAACTATCCTCCCAGTCACCCTCAAACAGGAACTGCTTCTTAGATAAAGTCTTCCACGCTTTTATGTTAACACGGTACAATCTTGTGTCTTACAAAGCCAAGGAAGGGGATTGGGTTATCTTAAGGCCTATTACTCAGATACCATTATGGATGAGGTCACCGAAGTTCTAATCTTAGAATTTATAGTTTAGTAAAAATGTGACTCCTGATTAGGAGAATGGAACCTCCTTTTCTAGTTATGTAGATTTTAATGGGAATCTCTTGATATGGAATTATAAATTATGGTCTGCCTCGTCCCTTCACCTTCAATTCTTGGGGGAACCTATTGGTTATCAGGTAATATTGGTGAGAGCCAAGTCTGGGGCTGGCAGACATGAATGTTGGCAGGCAGCTAACTGTCCCCGACATTGTGACCTCCAATGCCATGACCTGCTCCATTGGTTCTAAAACTTTGATTAGAGCTAGGGCTGAGTAGTTAAGACAAGTGGCTGGATGGCCATGAAGTAGTGGGGTGTACTACAGAGGTGTTTTCTGTCCAGAATGGTCATAGGATGATCTCAAAGAGAACTTTGATCATTCTTCTGTCAGCTTTCCCCATCACAGTCACTCTGAGTAGCCATAAACTTAGTTCTTGAGATTATAAATGAGTGATTGTTTCTCCCTAGGGCAATGACTTCTCTCCTCTGAATCTAAATCCCAGAACCAGTTCCAGCTCAGGGGGGATTGATTTAGAGTGAGGATACAGGAGGGTCTTCCCTCTGTTCAGGAGAAACTGGATCTTCAAAGGAGTCAAGGACCAGAGAGGAAAAGAATGTATGCAGTCTTTTCCTTAATGCCATTGGGTGTTAATGGGCTTCCTATAAGTCAGAAGAAATGGTCTGGATGATTTACCAGTCTATGAACATCAAATCCTTGTATTTGTCTGTTTCAGGAAAACGGATATGTGTTGGCGAGGGCCTGGCTCGGATGGAATTATTTCTGTTTTTTACTACCATCTTACAGAATTTTGCCTTGAAATCTACCATTGACCCAAAAGATATTGACACATCCCCAGTTGCCAGTGGTTTTGGCCACGTACCCCCTTCCTATGAGCTTTGTTTTCTACCTTTCTAAAACATGTGAGGGACCCTGCCTGGTTCCAACTCTACTAAAGTCTCTTCATGTGCTATGAGCAAGCTATATTCATTCCATTGCCTGGCAATGAAAGCTCCTTATGAAAGCCCAATATACCCTTCTGCCATAATCTAATACTCCTTTTGACTTTTGCCAAATCATGACTTAATTTTCCTCAACATTCCCTAGAAATTCCCAAATATTCTTTGAATATTTCTTCCCCTCCCTTTTTCCCTTCCCTTCCCTTCCTTTCCCTTCCCCTCCACTGATTGAAATCCTACCCATATTTCAGATCACAATTTAGATGTCATATCCTTGTGAGGTCTTTTATCCTTATATTATTACCACATAATTTAAGACTGAATTATATACCCATCTTATGTTGTGTATTCTTTCAGACATGTTAGTTGATCCTGTCTTGTGCTCCTCACTAGATCTTAAGCTTCTTATTTGGAGAGCCTTTATCATATGCTTGTGTGCAATTATCCTCCACCAGTGGGTTAGAAGTCCTTTTCTACTCCTTAAATGTCTCAGGTTACATACATCATCACACAAACATAGCCTACTTTGATGGCTGCTTAACTGAACGCAATGTGATGGCAGGGAAGTGGTACCATGGACAGAGTGTAGGACCTGGACTTAAGACCTGAGTTAAATCCAGCCTTAGATATTTACTGCCTGTATGACCTTGGGCAAGTCAGTTCATCTCTTTTTCTTCAGTTTCCTTATCTGTAAAATGGATATAATCATAGCATTTATCTCCCAGGGTGTTGTGACAATCAAAGGAATGGATAAATATTAAACATTTAGCACAGTGTCTGATGCATAGTAAGTGCTATATAAATGTTAGTTGCAAGTATGATAATTATTACAAAACAATAACAACTACTACTACTTCTACTACTAAGACTACTATATATTTCACCTGCCTACTCTAATTACAATGTATGTTAAAAGAAATACAGGGCACATTTGAGTAGTCCTGTTTGACTGAAGTGTAGAGTACATAGAGGATATTCATATGAGATGAGCCTGGAAAAGAAGAACTTTATTCAGTAGACAAAAAGTGAGCTGCATGTTGACCTGATCTATCCATAAGGAACATTAGTTGGACAGAATGTGAAATGTATGTTATGGGGGAGATGGATTTTGTGGCAATACAGAGTCAAGAATGTCAGGTTATTTCAGGATTTGGGGAAAGGAATTATTTGACACACATATTACAATGATTGATTTAATGAAGATATTAGATAGAATGCTACAGGTATTCAATTACAATCAACTACGCATCTGCCTAAGGTACGAAGACTTGTTCAGCTGGCAAATTGAATTCCTTATGACCCAAAGTTGAGGCTCCAGGTTGTCTGCCCACGCTTTCTTGCCTCTTCCTCTTCTAGCCTTCTAAAGGAAATAGTGTCCAGAGATGCAATGTCAACCAGTCCATGTCACTAGTTGTAAAAGTAATGTCTTCAAGTGCTCATTGTCCAGGGATAAAGGTATTTTTCAAAGGTTTATCATTACATGTACATTAGTCTAGCTTGTTATTGACAGTTATATTCTCATCTTTAATACAGAACAATATCTGTTAACATATCAAGTAAAGAATACACCCAGTGATCTCTCATTCTTTGTATGCAGATGAAAAGGGTAACAGTTACTCTTCCAACTGCTTTCTGGAGGTGAGTTCTTTATCCATAGTAACCCAGTATAGTGGCATTCTTTCACTTTCAAAACTACCATATGAATGGTATGGTGAAATTTCTTATTCTCCAAAATGCTGCTGAGAAGGGATATTTTCATTTTCCCATTATGACAGGTTTCCAAAATACACACAAATAGCCCACTTTTCTTTTTTTCTGAGAGTCTGGGACCTCAGGATTAGTTCTGTGCACAAGTACTTGCAAGTACTTAAAAGGTACAAAAAGCAAGCAAGCAGTAAGATTACAGTCAGCAGCCTCTGAAAAATGAGAACAGTCCTCCCTTCAGCCACATTACCAATCTTGGTTGCTTCTGGCCCTATTTGGGGAAAGGATGAAGATTTGAAGGGATAACCAATCTCCTACTTTCTCACAGTGCCTGATATATGAAAAATGCTTAATAAATCCTTTTTCATTCATTCATTTGTTCATTCACTCATTCGTTAGGGCATTTAAAATCAAAGACCCACCCATTTTTCCAATTGGAACATTGGAGGTTGCATTTCTGTAGAAATTATGGTCAGAAACACTGCAAAAAAATCTGAGAAAGGACGTTAGGGTCAATGTACTTCAACTTGCAGTATTTCATTATTTTTTTAACATTAGAAAACTTCCTCTAGTCTCAGCAATATTTGAAAAACATGAGCTACCAAGTAATGATAGTAGGAAGTTTGTAGTTCTTACTGTTCCAGGATCATATCAATAGGTCACCCTAGAAAACAATTCAATAGATGAAATGGAAAACTTAGGTTCAGGAATCAATCAATCAGTCAAGCAAATATTAATTAAGCACTTCACAAAATCACAGAATTGAGTTGAAAGGGAATTCACTGCCTGTCTTGTCTAACCCACACTACAGCAATTCCCACTGTAACACATGGAAAAATTGGTGGTCCAGTCTCCTCCACCCAAGCACTGTGCTAGATACTAGTGGTACAAAATCAAAATGGAAGCAATCCCTATCCTCAAGGAGCTTATATTCTATTGGAGAGACAGCCTGCCCATCCATAAGTTTAGTGTATATTTTATAAGTACAGGACAACATGAACTTATATACTATGTGATACCAATGTGGTGCAATGGGAAGAGTAAAATGTCAGAGGATCTGTGTTCAAATCTCAATTCTGCCACTAATATATGTGAACTTGATCAAGTGACAACCTCTCTGGACCTCTGTTTGCTTATTTGTAAAATGAAGGGATTGGACTAGATGGTCCAACTGAGGTCTCTTCCAGTTCTAAATCTATGATCCTAAGAGTATATACAAAATAATTGCAAGGTAACTTTTGTGGGAAGTCACTAGTTGTTGGGGAATCAGGAAAGGAAAAGACTACATGGTGGCCAGGCTTCTAATATTCTAAGTGACCATTTTTGCTAAGTCTGCTAGATTTATCTTTTGCTGGTCTCAAGAGGACAGAATTTTGAGCAGGAAGAGATTTCATAAATCATCTGGTCCAATCTTTTCATTTTATAGAGGAGAAAAAAGTGATGTCCAGAAAAGTTATATGACCTGCCCCAGACCACATAATTTGCTAATTTCAGAAGTCAGGTGCCCTGACTCCAATTCAGTGCTTTTCCCATTATATCCTTCTTCTCTTACTTTATTCAGCTAAACATGCGAATCCCATGTTTCTTAATGTTGTATTAAAATAGGTGCAACATGCATTTGCAACATGTTTTTAAATCTATGTACCTGTTCTTGCATAATGTGACCCTTACAACTATTTTTCCATGTCTGGTTTGGCAGATATCATGCATGATATTTGGGCTACTACTAGGTATCCAGAAAGGCTTTGGTTATTATAGCTTTATGTTTGTTATAGAGAAGTGTGCTGGGAGTCACAAAGACTCATCTTCCTGAATTCAAATCTAGCCTCAGACATGTATTAGCTTTGTGACCCTGGACAAGTCTCTTAACCATGTTTGCCCAGTTCCTCATCTGTAAATTGAGCTACAGAAGGAAATGGCAAACCACTCCAGTACCTTTGCCAAGAAAACCCCAAAGAGGTCATGAAGAGTTGTGACTGAACAACAACAAAAGATTTCCTTAGATGGAGTTAAGTGAGTATATTTTAAAACCCAGTGTGTTCTTTCAACACCATTACATTAAACTACTAAACTATTTCCCATTCTCCAGCTGTTTCAACAATCTGGTTAGCAGCTGTTGTGGGGGTGAAAGACCAACACAAGCCCAACAACAAACATGCTACCAGCACACTGGAAAAGCACAGGTTCTTTTGATCTGCTTTAGTAAGGAAAGCAATGTTAAGGGGTTGACAAGCTTACTTTAATTCAGCATACAAATAGCACTTACCTAGTTCAGGGGAAAAAGCCAGCACCCTGAACTTCAGAGCAAAATACAAACAAAGTGCAAACATCGACAGATAGACCATGTCTGATTCAAATTCCAATACATAGTTACCAGAGTTTAATAAAGTCCCAGCATATGGGTTTATGAGCTGGAGGGCTCTTAGCTACAGCTGCCCAGAGTCTCCACATCAGCACATCAACACCACGAGTGAGAGCCCTGTGCAAATGGCTCTGTCTTCTCTTCTTATAGCATTTCAGACATCATCAAATGTCATCTGAATAACCAGAACTTAGGCTCCTATGATTGGCTCTTGAGTTAGCACCTCCCCTTAGTACTCTGGGAGCTTCATATCCACATAGGCTTAGCATAGGGGCCTGGGGCTTAGCACCTAGTAAGACTCAATGAAATGCACTGAATTACTCAAAGGAAACAAAAGCCAAACTCTTCAAGGGCACTTGGTTGAACTGAGTGCTAAGAGCCATTTTGGTTATCAACACACCAGCCCCTCTTGTGGGCTCCAATAGTTGTTGGGGAAATTATAAGGAAGTTATGAAGACAGGAGGTGTTAAATATGGTTTGGAACCTAGTAAGTGATTTGTCCTAGCATTCTCCTTTCCCTTCATCCTGCTCTTTCTCCTTTGGCCATGAGATCATTTTCTGGTTTGTTTTGCCCAGGCTCTACAGTGTGAGAGGCCACAGGTTAATCATAAATCCTATTGGTTCAAATGTGGGGTGGAGTAAGAATTTCAAGAATCCAGAAATGGGATCTCAATCAGGAATGAAGAATAGAAGTATGGCTATCACCTAGTTGTGGTGTAGTCGGGTCAAAGGCTATATACAGTTTAGTATCTTTCGTGGCATAGTTCCAAATTGATATGGCTTTGAGCCATGCTATCCTTAAAATGCTCTTGCTCCCTGCTGGACCAGTACTGTACTCACTGAGTGTGTGATCACTTTTCCTTTTCCACTGCCAAAATGTGGGATCCTCTCTGGTCAACACCACTAGACCTAGCATCAGGAAACATCCTCATGCTGGGTTAGATGTAAGTTTGTGAAGCGAAAGTTCCAAAGGCCTTGAGGTGAAAGTTTTTGAGGCCTAGTTTGCTTTCCCCAAGGCTGCTCTGTGGAAGTTTGAGAACAAGAGAGCAAAGTAGAAATAGGAAAAAAATCTACCATTCACCACCTAAAGGAAATTCCAGGAGGAAAACTTACAAGAATATCATTGTCAAGTTTCAAAACTCTCAGGTTAAGGAGAAAATACTATGAGCACCAAGAAAAAAAAGCGATTTAAATACTGCAGAGTTGCAATCAGGATTTCACAAGACCTAACAGTTTCTACATTAAAAAACCATAGGTTTTGAAATATTACATTTCAAAGAACAAAAGATCCAGAGTTATGACTAAGAATAACTCACCCTTCAAAGTTGAGTATAATCCTGAATGAAAAAAAATGGACATTCGACAAACTGAAAGACTTTCAGGTATTTGTGACAAAAAGACCAGAACTCAATGGAAAATTTGATATAAAAAATTCAGAAGAAATATAATGAAAACATTGAAGACCAATTATAAGGGACTGATTAAGGTCAAACTCTTTACTTCTTATATATGAAACTTAGATACTTTGAAAGAAACTTGGGGCTGAGTTATGTATGAAGGGGTGATTCTAAAAACAATTAGGTAGGAAAAGGCAAAAGCAGCAATTATCTCAAAAATGGGGCATAAAAGGAAGAACTAATATGGAAGAACCAGGTGGAGGTGGAGGGCTGGTAACATTGGAATCTTACTCTCATTGGATCTGGGTTGAAGAGGATACAACAAGAACATCTCCAGGGGTGTAGAAGTTTTCTGGACTTTTAGAGAAATGACAATAGGAGACAGTGTTTGGGAAGGAATTTTGGAAGGGTGTGTAAAGATTTAACAGGGCAGGGGAGAGGAAAAGAGACTCTTAGAAGAGTGGGTAGAATAAAGAATACAAGCATAATGGGAGAAGATAAGGTAACAGGGATATTCACAAATAGGAATTATAACTTTGAATGTGAATAGGATGAATTCACTCATAAAATGGAAACAGAACAGAACAGAACAGAACAGGTATCAGAATGGATTAAAAATCAGAATCCGAGAATATGTTGTTTACAAGAAACACACCTCAGAAAGAGAGATATACTTGGAGTTAAAATGCAGAGTAGAATTTCTTATGCTTCAGCTCATGCAAAAAAGTCAGAGGTAGCAATCATGATCTCAGACAAAGTTATGGCTAAAATAGATTTAATTAAAAGAGATAAACAGGGTAACTACATTTTGATACAAGGTACTATATAAAGCAATATCAATACTGAACCTATATGCATCAAATGCTTTAACATCTAAATTTTTAAAAGAAGAGTTAAGTGAATTAAAGGTGGAGACAGATAGCAGTGCTATAATAGTGGAAGACTTTAACATTTCCCTCTCAGAATGAGAAATCTAACCAAAAATAATTAAAAAAGAATTCAAGGAAGAGAATAGAATTTTAGATAATCCAGATATGATAGATATCTGGAGACACTTGAATGGATATCAAAAGAAATAAACCTTTTCCTCTACATTTCATGGTATCTTTACAACAATTGATCATATATTAGGACATAAAAATTTTATAGTTAAAAGCAGAAATATTAATAGTTTCCTTTTCAAATCATAATGTAATAAAAATATATTCATAAGGAACCACAAAAACATAGTTTAAAAATGAATTCTTGTTTAAGGAAACTAATCTTAAAAAATGACTAGGTTAAAGAACAAGTCATAGACATAATCAAAAATTTCATTAAAGAGAATGATAATAATGAAACAACATATCAAAACCTCTGGGATACAATAAAAGCAGTGATCAGAAGAAAATTTACATTTCTAAATGCTTACATCAATAAAATAGAGAAAGAACAGACCAATGAATTGGGTATGCAATAAAAAAAAAACACTAGGAAAAAAAAACAAACTAGGTAGCAGGGGGTGGAGCCAAGATGGCAGCTGGAAAGCAGGGACTGGCATGAGCTCCCCACCAAGTCCCTCCAAAAACCTATAGAAAATGGCTCTGAACCAATTCTGGAACTGCAGAACCCACAAAATAGCAGAGGGAAGCAGGGCTCCAGCCCAGGACAGACTGGATGGTTGCTGGGTAAGGTCTATCCCACATGGAGCAGGGAATGGAGTGGAGAAGAGCCCAGTGTGGGCGGCATGGACCAACCAGACCAGGAGCTGGGCAGAACAGGCCCTAGCACGCTGAATCAGTGAGCTGCAAGAATTACCAGACTTCTCAACACACAAACACCAAAGACAACAGAGAAGGTTAGTGGGAAAATCTGCGGGAGTGGAAGGAGTTCACAGTTCGGCCACTGCCCCAGTGGCAGCGGAGGTGGGGCAGCTACAGAACTACAGCTGCAGTTGTGCAGTTGCTTCCGGCCCCAGGCCCACCTGGTGGGAGGAGTTAAGTGGTGGATCAGAGCAGGAGTGCACAGCCTGCTGAAGATCTAAGTCCAGTCCGGGTTGGGGGTTCTTGGGGAAGGAGGAGTGCTGGTGTGGCAGGGCTGGCACCTCCCCCCCAAACGTGGAACATAGAACTCATTAGTCTACAAGCAGTCATACCCCGCTGAAAAACTCAAGGGTCAAGTAAGCTGGCTGGGAACATGGCCAGGCAGTGAAAACGCATCCAGATTCAGTCTCAGACTCTGGAATCTTTTTCTGGTGACAAAGAAGACCAAAGCATACAGCCAGAAGAAGTCAACAAAGTCAAAGAGCCTACAACAAAAGCCTCCAAGAAAAACATGAACTGGTGTCAGGCCATGGAAGAGCTCAAAAAGGATTTGGAAAAGCAAGTTAGAGAAGTAGAGGAAAAATTGGGAAGAGAAATGAGAAGGATGCGAGAAAACCATGAAAAAGAAGTCAATGACTTGCTAAAGAAACCCAAAAAATACTGAAAAATATACTGAAGAAAACAACACCTTAAAAAATGGACTAACTCAAACGACAAAAGAGCTCCAAAAAGCCAATGAGGAGAAGAATGCCTTCAAAGGCAGAATTAGCCAAATGGAAAAGGAGGTCCAAAAGACCACTGAAGAAAATACTACCTCAAAATATTATAGTATTTTCTGCAGTATCTACAGTGGGGTGGGGAACCTGCAGCCTAGAGGCCACATGTAGCCCTACAGGTACTCAATTTTGGCCCTCCAGGCCTCGACACTGCAGTTCCCAAACCCTGATATACTCTTCTTTTTTTCTCCCCCCAAGGTATTTTTAAAGCAAAAAAAAAAATGAAAAAAGAAGAGGAAAAATAAGCATTACTGATAAATACAACAAAAAATCTGAAACTATGTGCAATGTGCAACACTTGTGGACCTCTAACCTCTATAATGTGGTGAGATGGGAATATCTTTGCCTGTCTCTTCTTTTAAACCATACTTGTTTTTACAATTTTGCAAAATTCACTTTTTAAAAATATGTGTAATTGTTCTTCCTACTGATATTATTGTGGTCATAGTGTATATTATTGTCCTGACATTGCTTACTACACTCTTCATCAGTTCATATAGTTCTTTCCAATGCTTCTCAATAACATTTATCATCTCTCATAGCACAGTAATATTCTATTACATGCCTATACCCTAAATTTGTTTATCTAGTCCCTAATAAACAGGCATCTACTTTGTTTCCAATTCTTCACTACTGAGCATAATTTAATATCATTTTATATCATTTTTGCAATTTCAATGAGACCCAGAGCCTGAGTTAATAATCAGCTGGAAGAAGAGCCTGGCCCTGAGCTTCTTTGTTCTCTAAAGTTTGCTCAGATAATATCTTTTCCTTGTCAACAAGGCCAGATCTGGCTGACCTAAGAACATTCTTTCCCCTGTTAACCATTAAAGGATGAGATCCTAATCCTGAGAGAGACTACCTCACTTAATATTCTATGGCTACATACTTTAACTGACCTTTGTCAACACTCTTGTCTTTACAAACCTATTGCAACATGCTGAATTGTGATCATTCTAAAAAATATATAAAACTTGTTCATGTTTCTGTACAAGTCAGTCAGGCTCTATCTGGCTCAATCCATGATCATGTCTGTCCGCAATGCTTAAAGGGAGTGAATAAATAAATAAGTAATATGAATTTTTCTATCACCTAGTTCTGTTTGCCTCCTTTAACCAACTTTCAGGTTTAACAGTTATGGTGCCGTGAGCTGCGGATGGAAATGATGGAATCGGGACAAATAACTGCAAGCCCAATCCTGCCAACGCCATTCTTAGGCACCTCAGGATTTATTTTTTCCTAGAATCTTGGCCTTGACGAGATGGGGGTAAGTTCTCCCCATTCCCAGCTTCCAAAAAGGACTCCCACAAATTTGGTCGAAGTCTGAAATTCCCTTTAAGCTAGCTCTGGGGTCGGGACCAATTCGTGTTAAATCGCTTTGGATTAATTCAGTTCCCTCTGTAGATCGATCTTCAAAAACAAGTTGGGAATGTTTTTCACCTTGGGCTTGCTGAGATGGCTGAGTGAGAACAAAAGGCAAAAGCCTTTTCCCTTAAGATTCCCAAAGCTGCTAATTCCCTCAACTTCGCTCTCCCCCTTTTCCAACAGCTCCAGCTCTAGCAGTTCTCCTCTGTCTGCCCTATTACCTACTCTAACCCAGAGGGAGGTAACTTTGTTCTGCTATCGTTGCCTTCTCTCTCTCCCTCCTCCTCCCCTTTCCCTCCCTTCCCAAGGCCTTTTGTTCTTGAGAAGGTCAGCTACACTCTGGATGTAGATTATGAAGAGTCAGTAACATCAGGGATGCCAAGGCTTCCCCAAAGACCATAGGGGTGCTAATAGCCAATTCATGAAAGCTTCTAATTCCCTCTCTCTGTTGTTTAAACTCTGAGCTCAGTCTGTATTTGTTCTGTTAATTGTCAGTATGTGTCAGTGTGTGTGTGCTGTGAAGTGTCTATACCTTTAAAATCTGAAACGCAGGCAGCCAGAGAATTCTAAGGCTGCAGCAAGGGAAACAGAGCAAAAAATTTGGAAACTGGTTAGTTAGATTTGGGGAAAGAGAACTCCAGAGACTGTAAAATCATTCCAGGAACTCACCCTTGCTGAAACACCCTCCCAGTGCTGATCATTTATCATTCCCCACTCCCTCCCCAGAGTTAAGAGGGAATCGTTTCCCTTAGATTTAAGTGCAAAAAGTTTTTAAGGAGTGAGCAAAAGGTGAAGTTTACTTGAGTTACAATCATTGAGACCTTTTACCATTGTTCTCCTGTTTCTGACCAAGCCAGGACTGCAGTAAAAGAGCAGCTAAAACAAACTCCTCTTGTCCCAGATCAGATTATGAGAAGAGAATGCAGGAGAACTGTGGGGAAAACTTAAATCACCCTTCCCCACCTGGCAAAAGGAGGAGAAGGGCAGAAATTCACAGACTGACAGTATCCTGACAGTCCTGTGCCCCCTGGGTACCTTTGTAGCCCATCCTTTTTGGCAAAGCTTGGAAATGTCATCCAGGTCCTATACATTTCACCCATTCTGTCCCCAGCAGCTGCAAGACTGCGCTAGGCTCAGTAACTTCTGCAGTTGTGAGGGAAGGGAAAAGTAGGTGGATTTGGACTGTGGTTAGCATTCTCTAAGCTCTGCCTCCAAGAATTGTCACCACTGAGAAACCAGCTTCTATTCTAGGTAAACTTCACACTGCTCTGTTCCAACTGCAAAACTGTATTTTATCTCTGTTTGACCTGTTTCTTGATTTATAAAGGAAAAATAGTAATCATGGTTGTTATGGGATCAAAATGGTAATGATTGTAAAATGTTTAACATAATGTCTGGTATATGTTAGACACAACCTTATTATTATCTCTCTCTGATTTAATGTAATTGTTAACTTTTGAAGTGGTTTTTAAATATCAAAAGTAATAAATTGAATAATTTCTGTATGTGGTAATCTGGAAATGCAATTGATGTCATTTGAAATTTATTGTTTATCTATTTCAAAAATTCCATTGTATTCCTAAAATCCTCATATATTGTGAAATTTGAGAAGCAATTCTAATCTGATTTGATATATGTGAATTGGGTTTTTAAAGGAATGTGATAAAAATTGATGATTTGGAACTTATAACAAGCAATAATTAATAATACTGATATATACTATGAGAGCAGATTTTCCATGTGAAAACTTTTCTATTATGAGAATATATCTGGTGGTTTAAAGTTATAGTTTCAAATGATGAGGTGAAAGATTATCTGTGCAAGGAGATTTAGAAATGTGTTCACCTAAATTGATAAATGGGTTGTTTCAAGTTTTAAAATACATAATTATGTTTAGGGCATTGTTGCATTTCTAAATTGTGTAATTTGGCAACAGATGTATCAGCAATATTGAAGAAAAATATGATTTTATAAATAATAATCTTTTACAATGCTAGGAGTATTGGCCTTAGAAATTAAAATGTTACCACTAGTGATTATGAATCCAGATTTGATTTGCTCATCCAACTAAGTTATAGTCACCTGATTGTTAATCAATAGATTCTGTTTCAATTTTTAAATACATGATAATTGCTTGTGGTGTGCTTATATTTCTAAATTTTCTTATATTGTACAAAGTGGTTAGCATTGCATTACCTATATTGATAGAGGAAAAAAAACAATTCCTCTTATAATCTAGATGTTGTTAGATTAGGAATTATACTTAATTAAGAAATTGAGGTTGTTAACTGAAACAAGGACTTTTGAAACCATCTAGTCATGGATTCTTATCCATCTTGTGTAAAGCTTTCTGTATAAAGGAATTCCTATGGAGAAAGGTTTTTTTTGTTTGTTTTTTGTTGTTTTGTTTGGTTTTTTTTTTTTGCTTTTTGGCAGGGTAATTGGGGTTAAATGACTTGCCCAAGGTCACACAGCTAGTACATGTGTCAAATGTCTGAGGCCGGATTTGAACTCAGGTCCTCCTGACTCCAGGGCCGGTGCTCTACTCACTGCGCCACCTAGCTGCCCCTGGAGAAAGTTTTTAAAGTCCTGGTAACGTTTGTTATTGTGATAAGGCTAATTAATTGGGTAAACTTATAAGAAACTAAGTGTCCTCCCCATTAACAACACCTTTTTAACTACTGAACTTTGTAATATCTAGGAATTCTGCATAAATATTTGAGAATGAGGACATTTTCCACCAACTTAGTTAATGAATTCCAGTGTTTAAGGTTTAATTTGCTTTAAGGAGAAAGAAAGAAACGTCTATCATTTTAAAACCTTCTAAATAATTTTTCTCAGAAAAGTTTAGTGAGTATTCCTTTAACATCAGGATAAATTTTAAACTGTTTTTAAAGAAGGGAAATAATTCTAGAAATGTTTTGAAAAATATTTTTGTGATTTTAAGCAAGCATTAGAGCTCATCAGTGTGTATAAGATTTAATTCCTAAAGTGTCCCTTTCCTCCAGAATGAGTAAATGGAGACATAAATTCATCAACCGATGAGACTAGTCATTAACCTCTTTGCTTTGTTTAAGCTGGAATGGGATTCCAGCACAGACAGTTATGTCAGTAAAAAGTATTAATTTATGAGTTGTCTTGTCTTATGGTTGAAACATAAAGGAAAGCTGAATAATGATTGGTTCGAAAGATTTGGAAAGATAAATAAAGGTTTGATTGGAAATACAAAAGGCAGATAAGAAAGTTTGGGGACAAATGGGAATTAGCTAAGCCTCTCCTGTTCTGAGAGAATGCTAGTTTCATATGGTTTAAGTAAGTTGAGAAAGTGTGAGAAAGTATTTTGGAAGACAGAAAAGTTATGTAGCTTGATTTGATAATTATTAGCTCAAAGAAATTTGGGACAGTCCTATCTGAAGGATATTTATTTGCTATTTAAGACTTTATGGGACTACAATTTAATATTGTTTTAAGCTCTGATTACAGGGATAGGTCACATGAAGCCAATAGTAGAATGACAGGCATTACAGGCTGAGAATTTCTAAAGGGATGTCTGTGCCTGGGAAAAAGTTTTGAAGACAACCTTGGACATGGCCTAAGTAGGATCTTCCTGACTCTATTTCCCAATTCTGCTATTTCCTTTCTGAAAAGTAAAAGCACTGCCTGATTACTCCTAAGCCCTGCTTTCAACATCTAGTGACTACGTGATTGGCTGTCAGATATGACATGCCTGGAATCAAGCAGAGCTAAGGAAGGTCTTTCCTTCTGTTCAGATATATGACATTGTCCCTCTTTTCTTTCATAGCAAATTTATATTATCAAGAGGTTTTGTAAGCACAATGCTAAATCTATTAGGTAATAGATGGATATTGGAATATCCCTGAGTTATTATAATAGGATGCAGGAATGAATAGCTTACAATTTTAACCTATGTTCATGGCCAAATAAAGATTAAAATAACACAGACATAACATCCTCCAAAAGGAGGCAATGATTAGACAAAGTAACAAGACAAACATGCAATGTAATAGATGTCTTAAAAAGGGGGGGGCAGGTAACAAATTTTGAGAAAGGCAATAGGATCAGATTGATTCCTCTAAGAATTATATACAGATGTGTATCATTGGCTCCAAAATTTTTCAATCATGGAAATTCAAGTTAATAAGTGTGTTTTGGTAGTAAGATCTTAAATTTTGATTTTTGCACAAAATTGAATGAGACAGTAGTACAAGTGAAATTAAATCTCCTTTATTAAAGTATCTGATAATTTTAAAAGGAGGATGGGTTCAATTTATGGTTGGACCTTCACATTTTAAAGGATTGTTATGCCAGGTACAAGATTTAAGTGAGGACTTACGGGGTGGAGCCAAGATGGCGACTGGAAAGCAGGGACTTGCATGAGCTCCCCACCACGTCCCTCCAAAAACCTATAAAAAATGGCTCTGAACAAATTCTAGAACTGCAGAACCCACAAAATAGCAGAGGGAAGCAGGGATACAGCCCAGGACAGCCTGGATGGTCACTGGATGAGGTCTATCACATGAGGAGTGGAGGGGAGTAGAGCTCAGCATGGGAGGCAGCAGGACCAGCCAGACTAGGAGCCAGGCAGAACAGGCCCTAGCACCCTGAATCAGTGAGCTGTGGCAGCTACCAGACTTCTCAACCCACAAACACCAAAGACAACAGAGAAGGTTAGTGGGAAAAGCTGCAGGGGACAGAGTTCGCAGTTCGGCTACCACCCCAGGGGCAGCAGGGGAGGTGCAGCTACAGAACTGCAGCTGCAGTTACTTCCGGCCCCAGGCCCACGTGGTGGGAGGAATTAAGTGGCGGATCAGAGTAGGAGTGAAGAGCCTGCTGAAGATTTGTGTCAGGTCCGGGTTGGTGGTTCTTGAGGAAGGCGGAGTGCTGGGGTAGAAGAGCTGGCTATATAGAAATAGCTCTGAAATCAATGGCACATCCCCTCAAGCTTGGAACAAAGTACTCTTTGCTCTACAAGCAGTCATACGCCAATGAAAAACTCAAGGCTCAAGTAAGTTGGCTGGGAACATAGCCAGGCAGCAAAAACACACCCAGACTCAGTCTCAGACTTTGCAATCTTTCTTTGGTGACAAAGAAGACCAAAACATATGGCCTGAAGAAGTCAACAAAGTGCAAGAGCCTACACCAAAAGCCTCCAAGAAAGACATGAACTGGTCTCAGGCCATGGAAAAGCTCAAAAAGGAGTTGGAAAAGCAAGTTAGAGAAGTAGAGGAAAAATTGGGAAGAGAAATGAGAATGATGCAAGAAAACCATGAAAAACAAGTCAATGACTTGCTAAAGGAGACCCAAAAAAATACTGAAAGAAATATTGAAGAAAACAACACTTTAAAAAATAGACTAATTCAAATGGCAAAAGAGCTCCAAAAAGCCAATGAGGAGAAGAATGCCTTGAAAGGCAGAACTAGCCAAATGGAAAAGGAGGTCCAAAAGACCACTGAAAAAAATACTAGCTTAAAAATTAGATTAGGGGGCGGAGCCAAGATGGCGGCTGGTAAGCACGGACTAGAGTGAGCTCCGTACCCGAGTCCCTCCAAAAACCTATAAAAAATGGCTCTGAACCAATTCTAGAATGGCAGAACCCACAGAACAGCAGAGGGAAGCAGGGCTCCAGCCCAGGACAGCCTGGATCGTCTCTGGGTGAGGTCTATTCCACACGGAGCTGGGAGCTGGGAACGGAGTGGAGCAGAGCCCAGCCTGAGCGGTGTGGACGATCCAGACCAGAAGCCGGGCGGAGGGGGCCCTAGCGCCCTGAATATGTGAGCTGTGGCAGTTACCAGACCCCCTCGACCCACAAACACCAAAGACTGCGGAGAAGGTTAGTGGGAAAGGCTGCGGGAGTGGAACGAGTTTGCGGTTCGGCTTCCAGCCCCGGGGGCAGCGGAGGTGGGGCAGCTACAGCTGTTGTTACTTCCGGCTCCAGGCCCACCTGGTGGGAGGAATTAAGTGGCGGATCAGAGCAGGAGTGCAACAGCCTGCTGAAGATCTAAGCCCAGTCTGGACTGGGGGTCCTTGGGGAAGGAGGAGTGCGGCTCTGACAGAGCTGGCACCTCCCCCCCAAACGTAGAACATAGAACTCGTTAGTCTACAAGCAGTCATACCCCACTGAAAAACTCAAGGGTCAAGTTAGTTGGTTGGGAATATGGCCAGGCAGCGAAAACGCGCCCAGATTCAGTCTCAGACTTTGGATTCCTTCTTTGGTGACAAAGAAGACCAAAACATACAGCCTAAAGAAGACAACAAAGTCATAGAGCCTACAACCAAAGCCTCCAAGAAAAACATGAACTGGCCCCAGGCCATAGAAGAACTCAAAAAGGATTTGGAAAAGCAAGTTAGAGAAGTAGAGGAAAAATTGGGAAGAGAAATGAGAAGGATGCGAGAAAACCATGAAAAACAAGTCAATGACTTGCTAAAGGAGACCACAAAAAATACTGAAAAATATACTGAAGAAAACAACACCTTAAAAAACAGACTAACCCAAATGGCAAAAGAGCTCCAAAAAGCCAATGAGGAGAAGAATGCCTTGAAAGGCAGAATTAGCCAAATGGAAAAGGAGGTCCAAAAGACCACTGAAGAAAATACTACTTTAAAAATTAGATTGGAGCAAGTGGAAGCTAGTGACTTTATGAGAAATCAGGATATTATAAAACAGAACCAGAGGAATGAAAAAATGGAAGACAATGTGAAATATCTCCTTGAAAAAACCACTGACCTGGAAAATAGATCCAGGAGAGATAATTTAAAAATTCTTGGACTACCTGAAAGCCATGATCAAAAAAAGAGCCTAGATACCATCTTTCAGGAAATTATCAAGGAGAACTGCCCTGATATTCTAGAGCCACAGGGCAAAATAGAAATTGAAAGAATCCATCGATCGCCTCCTCAAATAGATCCCAAAAAGAAATCTCCTAGGAATATTGTTGCCAAATTCCAGAGCTCCCAGATCAAGGAGAGAATACTGCAAGCAGCCAGAAAGAAACAATTTGAGTATTGTGGAAACCCAATCAGAATAACCCAAGATCTGGCAGCTTCTACATTAAGAGATCGAAGGGCTTGGAATGCGATATTCCCGAGGGCAATGGAGCTAGGATTAAAACCTAGAATCACCTACCCAGCAAAACTGAGTATCATGTTCCAAGGCAAAAGATGGAGTTTCAATAAAATAGAGGACTTTCAAGCTTTCTCAGTGAAAAGACCAGAACTGAATAGAAAATTTGACTTTCAAACACAAGAATCAAGAGAAGCATGAAAAGGTAATCAAGAAACGGAAATTGCAAGGGACTTACTAAAGTTGAACTGTTTTGTTTACATTCCTACATGGAAAGATGATGAGTATGATTCATGAGACCTCAGTATTAGGGTAGTTGAAGGGAATATCCATATGTATATATATATATATATATATGTATATATATGTTTATGTATATATATATAAGTGAATGTGTATGTATGTATATATCTATGTGTATATGTATGTATGTGTATATATATATCCATATGTGTTTATGTGTATATATATATATATATGTAAAAGAGAGAGAGCAGACACAGGGTGAGTTGAAGATGAAGGGAAGATATCTAAAAGAAATAAAATGAAATTAAGGTATGAAAGAGTAACATACTGAGAGAGGGACATAGGGAGAGATAGAATGGGGTGGATTATCTCGCATAAAGGTGGCAAGAGGAAGCAGTTCTATGGGAGGAGGGGAGAGGGCAGGTGAGGGGGGAATGAGTGAACCTTGCTGTCATTAGATTTGGCCTGAGGGGGAATACCATACATACTCAGTTGGGTATCTTACCCCACAGGAAAGAAGAGGGAGGAAGATAAAAAAAAAATAAAAGGCGGGGGGATGATGGAGGGGAGGGCAGATGGGGGTGGAGGTAATCAAAACAAACACTTTGGAAAGGGGACAGGGTCAAGGGAGAAAATTCAATAAAGTGGGATGGGTTGGGAAGGAGCAAAATGTAGTTAGCCTTTCACAACATGAGTATTGTGGAAGGGTTATACATAATAATACATGTGTGGCCTAGGTTGAATTGCTCAACTTCTTAGGGAGGGTGGGTGGGAAGAGAAGAGGGAAGAGAATTTGGAACTCAAAGTTTTAAAATCAGATGTTCAAAAACAAAAAAGTTTTTGTATGCAACTAAAAAATAAGATACACAGGCAATGGGGCGTAGAAATTTATCTTGCCCTACAAGAAAGAAAGGGAAAAGGGGATGAGAGGGGAGGGGGGTGATAGAGGGGAGGGCTGACTGGGGAACAGGGCAACCAGAATATAAGCCATCTTGGAGTGGGGGGGAGGGTAGAAATGGGGAGAAAATTTGTAATTCAAAATGTTGTGAAAATCAATGCTGAAAACCAAATATGTTAAATAAATAAATTGCATTTAAAAAAAAAATTAGATTAGAGCAAGTGAAAGCTAGTGACTTGATGAGAAATTAAGATATTATAAAACAGAACCAAAGGAATGAAAAAATGAAAGACAATGTCAAATATCTCATTGGAAAAACCACTGACCTTTAAAATAGATCCAGGAGAGATAATTTAAAAATTATTGGACTACTTGAAAGCCATGATCAAAAAAAGAGCTTAGATGTCATCTTTCAAGAAATTATCAAGGACAATTGCCCTGATATTCTAGAGCCAGAGGGTAAAATAGAAGTTGAAAGAATCCACCGATCGCCTCCTCAAATAGATCCCCAAAAGAAAACTCCTGGGAACATTGTCACCAAATTCCATAGCTCCCAGGTCAAGGAGAAAACATTGCAAGCAGCCAGAAAGAAACAATTTGAATATTGTGGAAAAATAATCAGGATAACCCAGGATCTGGCAGCTTCCACATTAAGGGATCGAAGGGCTTGGAATACGATATTCCAGAGGTCAATGGAGCTAGGATTAAAACCAAGAATCACCTACCCAGCAAAACTGAGTATCATGCTCCAAGGCAAAATATGGATTTTCAATAAAATAGAGAACTTTCAAGCTTTCTCAGTGAAAAGACCAGAGCTGAATAGAAAATTTGACTTTCAAACACAAGAATCAAGAGAAGCATGAAAAGGTAAACAAGAAAGAGAAATCATAAGGGACTTCCTAAAGTTGAACTGTTTTGTTTACATTCCTACATGGAAAGATGATGTGTATGATTCATGTGACCTCAATATCATAGTAGCTGAAAGGAATATGCATATGTGTGTGTGTATACATATATATACATATGTGTGTGTCTATGTGTGTGTATATATACACACACACACACACAAAGGGCACAGGGTGAGTTGAATGTGAAGGTATGATATCTAAAAAAATAAAATCAATTTAAAGGATAAGAGAGGAATATATTGAGAGAGGGAGAAAGGGAGAGATAGAATGGGGTAAATTATCTCACATAAAAGTGACAAGAAAAAGTGGTTCTGTAGGAAGGGAAGAGGGGGCAGGTGAGGGGGAATGAGTAAATCTTGCTCTCATTGGATTTGACCTGAGGAGGGAATACCATACACACTCAGTTGTATATCTTACCCCACTGGAAAGAAGGAGGAAGAAGATAAAAAGGGAGGATGATAGAAGGGAGGGCAGACAGGGGAAGGAGGTAATCAAAAACAAACACTTTTGAAAAGGGACAGGGTCAAGGGAGAAAATTCAATAAAGGGGGATGGGTTAGGAAGGAGCAAAACATAGTTAATCTTTCACAACATGAGTATTGTGGAAGGGTTTTACATAATGATATGCATGTGGCCTTGCTTGCCTTCTTAGGGACGGTGGGTGGGGAGGGAAGGGGGAGAGAATTAGGAACTCAAAGTTTTAAAAACAGACGTTCAAAAACAACAACAACAAAAAAAAGTTTTTGCATGCAACTAGGAAATAAGATACACAGGCAATGGGGCATAGAAATTTATCTTGCCCTACAAGACAAGAAGGGAAAGGGGGATGGGAGGGGAGTGGAGTGACAGATGGGAGGGCTGACTGGGGAACAGGGCAACCAGAATATACGCCATCTTGGAGCGGGGGAGGGTAGAAATGGAGAAAAAATATGTAATTCAAACTTTTGTGAAAATCAATGCTGAAAACTAAATATATTAAATAAATTTTAAAGAATGAAAAAAAACATTTAAGTGAGGGTTGAAGCAGCAGATAACACATAAACTGAAATTTTCTGAAGTTTCAAAACTGGAAAACCAAATTTAAGTGATCGCACTAAGTTATATTAAGTAAGAATTATCTGGGAATTTCTAGATCTGAACCAGAGAAGCATAACTCTCTTTTACTATCTAGGGACCAGATAACTACAATCAGGTGTCTGGGGAAAAAAATAGGTGCTGCTTTAAATAGACATTGGGTATATGTAACTGGGATTTAAAGTTACTTTGTATACAAATTGGCCAATTAATTGCTGGAATTAAATCAGAAACATTTTATCTATCATATTTATATGGTCCATTTTTTAAGACATCATGCAAGTTATCTAAAGCTAGTCTTAAGGATGCTCTTTAAACAATGTGAGATTATGGTACAGTAAAAAATCTATTAAAATAATTGATTATGCAACATCTTAGATCACTATAGGACTGGAACTAGTGTTCCTGTATAAGTTAGGGTCTTTAATTCTTGGTAACAGTGTGAAGACAATTAGGTCAAGGGCTTGTGAGAATATTATTTTGTTAATACCATGCCTGTCTAAAGCTTTGTTAAGGATGGCTTGTGATTCATTTTATAAATGCCATTAAAAAGACATGGCATGACTAAAGGTTTATAATGTTCAACATTGTTGATAATGATTACATTACTTAGTATGGTTCATGTTTAAGTTTTCTTGGTTATCTAACGTGTAAATGTAAAACATGTGACATGTAAATTTCCCCCTCTCAATACGAGTCTATTGTGAGCCATCTAAGTGGTTTGGTCTGTACCTCACTCAATGGAATTGTGCAGTTTTGTTAATTGTGACAAAAATTTTATTGCACTGGTTGAACTTAGCCCTATGTGACTGGGACCTATGTTGTGTTGTTCTTCTCTCAATTATCAAATCATATGTGTTCTGGGAGCTCCTGTCAGGTCTGACTATTCCTATAGCTGCCAATGTGCGGATATGGACTCCTTGATCCTTCTGTCACATCTGAAGGCTGCCCCTGCTACTGAGTGGACACCTGAGCCCATAGGAGACTTTGCCCTCCCGTTTCAAAGAGCCTAAAGGGGACAGTATCAGACGCAGACAGCTTTTTCCCAAGAGTCCAGATCAGAACCTGTACAGACAACTCTCTTTCTGATTCTTTTGCATTCCCAAGACTGTTTGCCATGTCCTTAGTATCTTTTGCCATTATGCCCCTTACCCTGATCCCCCTTGCAATGTGCTCCCTCTGCTTGTTTACAGTTAGTTTACGATTACTGTCCATCTCTGGGGATGTCCAACCATAGAAAGAAAAAAAACTGGGATCCGCCTAGATAAGGATTTTTAGAACTTCACCCCTGAGCAAGACAGAGGTTTTTCCATACCTTAATTGGTCTATAAGGTGAAGCTTTCAGCTTACCTTTGACCAAAAGGAGGAAACAAGCATAATTTAATATCATTTTATATCATTTTTGCAATTTCAATGAGACCCAGAGCCTGAGTTAATAATCAGCTGGAAGAAGAGCCTGGCCCTGGGCTTCTTTGTTCTCTAAAGCTTGCTCAGAGAATATCTTTTATCTGTCAACAAGGCCAGATCTGGCTGACCTAAGAACATTCTTTCCCCTGTTAACCATTAAAGGATGAGATCCTAATCCTGAGAGAGACTACCTCACTTAATATTCAATGGGTATATACTTTAACTGACCTTTGTCAACACTCTTGTCTTTACAAACCTATTCTATTAAGGAAAATCTTTGTCTTCTGGTTAAACATACATGGGGATCATAAAATTGAGTAAGATGCTGAATTGTGATTGTTCTAAAGAAATATAAAACTTGTTCATGTTTCTGTACAAGTCAGTTAGACTCTGTCTGGCTCAATCCATGATCATGTCTGTCTGCTATGCTTAAAGGGAATGAATAAATAAATAAGTAATATGAATTTTTCTATCACCTAGCTCTGTTTGCCTCCTTTAACCAACTTTCAGGTTTAACATTATCAAAAGAAGTTCTGCTATTAATATTTTGATGTAAATGGGAACTTTCTCCTTAATAGCCTCCCTGGATTAGAAGCCAAGGTATAGAATCTCTGGTTCAAAGGTTATAGATGTTTGAGTCGCTTTACTTGCACAATTCCAAATTGATTTTCAAAATGATTATACTGAGTCATAGCTCCACAAAGAAATGTACCAGTATGTCTGTCTTCCCACAACTCCTCCGACATTGACTGTTCCCACCTTGTGTTATCTTTTTCAATTGAGGAAGTGTGAGGTGAAACTTTAAAATTGTTTTGATTAGCATTTCTCTAATTATTAATGGTTTAGATAATTCTTTCATGTGGTTGAACTATTTCCCTTTTAATTTTAATAACTTTTTAAATGCAAAGACCTTTCAATTTCATGTAATAAAAATTGTCCATTTTATTCTTTGTGATTCTCCTTATTCTTTAATTAAGAATGCTTCTCTAATCCATATCAGTGAAAGGTGTCTCCTTCTTTGCTCTAATTTGTTTATTATGTGAAATTTTATATCTAGGTAATTTATCCATTTGGAGTTTACTATGCCATGTGGCATTAGATGTTGGTCTAAACCTGATTTTGGCCTGCCTGCTTTTTATCTTTCCAGGAACTTTTGTTGAATGCTTACCCCAGTGGTTCAAATCTTTCTTCCTAGAGCACCTACTCTGGGGCTCCTTCGTCCTGATTGGGATTTGCCTCACTTGCCCACCACATCTAGGTCAGTCTCCTGTCATGTTTCACTTTAGTATGGTGTGGGACAGAGATCACTTCCAAAATAAAATATCCAGAGGCTAAGTTACTTAGAAGCAGAAAGGAGTTCATTACTTTCTCCTGAGAAAGGACACTCCCCTCAGGGCTCAGAGTAGCCAACAGATAGGGAGTGCAAATTAGCTATAGAGATCATAATCCTTTTATATCCTGAGGGAGGTGGGGAAGCCTCCACCTCCCTCTTCCCCCTTATCCAGCTTGGCTAGAGTTCCTGCTTCCCAATCTATTGTGGAAATCTTCAGTAACCAAGGGCAGTGGGAAATTACAAAACTTTATCCAGAGACAAGGAAAAGGAAGTCTTTTTGTAATCTTTCTGTTACATGCTTTAAAAAAGACAGGATAGGATGTGAGTGTGATAAGGGGGTCAGGATGTCTGAATGTGCAGTTCTTTTTTTCCCCACAACTCTGCAGATGCTGTTTTGCAGGAATGTGCAGTTTCAGCAACTGCGTGGGGCACACAGGGAATCATTAATCCCTTGAGGAGAATTCACCCTTTAGAAATTATCCCTCATTTTCTCATGATTCGTTCCATTGGTCATAATTCTTCTCCACAACTTGACTAGTGTATAAATTCATTCCTTGCAAAGTTATACGTGGTAGTTATATGAAATTCCATGCCATCTTGGGGAGGGAGGTGGGAAGGAGGGGAGAAAATCTGGAACTCAAAATTATGTAGAACCATGTGTTGTAAACTAAAAATAAAAAAATAAAAATAAAGGAAAAAAAAGAAATTATCCCTCACAGTATCATCTCCTCGCCACCAGTCTTGCCACTGAACTCCTACCCTCTGCACTGCTATACAGGAGTTGATTTCCATTTCTGGCTCTATAAGCAAATCAGCTCTGTCATTGCTTATATAAGGGATAATGTAAACTCACTCCCCTATACCTTTATAAATTGTCCCATTAACTTTCCAAATCAATATATCCTTGCCTCATATGTCATAACTTCTCATTTTAGAATATAAGGTCTTTGAAGACAAGAATTATCTTCACTTTTGTATTTATTCCCCCAGCACTTACCACAATGCTTGGCATATAATAAGTGCTTAATACTTGTTTTTTTTTTTAATCTATCCCTTCATTCATTCAGAGTTGGGTTGTTGAGGTTTAGTCTCTGCCCACCTAGGGCCAAATAATGTTGGGGTTTCATGATGTGTTGTGGTGGAACAGTCTGAAAGAATTCAGTCAGACCACATGTAATCCAAGTATAGGCATTTATTGAGATTGACTCCTCTCATGGGCCAGGCTAAATTCCAAGAGGAACCAGCAGCTTCAGAGAAAACAAGATGGATTTTTATAGGCTAAAGATGCAATAACACAATCAAAATTTACATAGAATATAGGAATATGATTAATATTAAAAAGACAGGAGGAACTTGAGGGATTAGGTAATGGAGGAGGGGTCCCAGCCTCAGTGGAACTGTGCAGGAGCCATTGTAGGGTGGGCCCTGTCTACAATTTGGTGGTCAAGCATTCTGGTCATGCTGCCCTCCCATTGGCTAGCTATTGTGGTCCTGTGTAGTCAAGACAGATAGTTAGGTATTGAGATCCTGTCTCAGGCTAAATGGATGATGTGATTGTTACTGAATACAAGAACACACCTGTTCAAATATGTGGGAAAGGTTATGGGGCAGTGCTGGGCTTCTGTTTCTTTGGGAACTAAGAATTCAGGCACATGCCTGTTGTTCTAGTGAGCAGTGAGGCATAAGTTAGGACATTGATGGGGCGGTAGGGAAGGGGGCTGGGTAGGTACAGTGGTCCTGTAATGAAGTTAGAATATTGGGACTGGGGGCAGCTCTATTAGGACTCCATCAGGGTGACTTCTATCAAACTTTGTTCTAATTTATTCATTTCTTTCTGAATGATGTGTAATTAATCTGTTCTGCTGTACCAAACAGTTTTGATGATTAATACCTTGTACTATAGTTTGATATCTGGTACTGCTAGGCCTCCTTCTTCAAAACTTCAAAAAACTTATTTCCCATGAGATTCTTGTCAATTTTTTTCCCTAATTATATTATTATTAGCCTTTTGCTCCTGAATTATGTTATTATTTTTCTTATCCTTTAAAATAATTCTGCAGCATTTTGACTGGTATGACATTGAATAAGTAAGTTAATTTAGGTAATTTTGTCATTTTTATTATTTTAACCTCACCCAATCATGCACAATTAATATCTCTTCAATTATATAAGTGTCATTTCTTTTAAGTTACATACATATAGTTCTGGTGCATTTCTTGGTAGGAGGAATTGCCAATATTTTCTTTATTCCGTAGTTGTTTTGAATTTAATTTCTCTTTCTCTGCTAGGCTTGTTGGTAATACAGAAAGGATGATGATTTGTGTGAGCTTATTTAATATCCTATTGCTTTGCTGCTAAAGTTATTGTTAGTTTCATTTTTTAATTGTTTAATTGAATGCAACTCTTTAAGTAGATCATCATATTCTCTGAAAAAAGTGAAGATTTTGTTATTGTTGTTTTTTGGCTTATGTTTATTCCCACAATTTTTCTTTCTTTTTCAATCAATCTATCTATATGAAACTCTATTTAACTAGTTCATATTTTTGTTTTTCTCCTTATATTTCATATATATGTATATATATACCACTCACATATGAAAGATAATAAATACAATTATACATAATATATTTTTATTATTTTTCATATATACCATATATATAAAATATACTGTTATATACAATAAATATCATTATAGGTTACATAGATGATATACATATTATATATCATATTATATGTATGAAAAATGTGAAGGGAAAAACACAAAAATACAAACTAGTTAAAATTTCTGGGGGAAGCCGTTAGTGGTTGCAGAGATCAGGAAAGGCTTTACTTACAAAGGTGTCTGAGCTTCATCTTGAATTAAGAGAGGAATCAGTGTGGCACAGGGGAAGCAGGAATATATTTCAGGCATTGGAGGGAGCCAGTGCAAACTCTGAGGCTATCCAGTTTTGTGTGTGAGTTAAAGAATATCTTCTTGGCTGGATCACAGAGTGTGAGACAGGAAGCAATGTACAATGAGGGTGGAAAGACAGATTGGGGGCAAGGTTGTTAAAGGTTTTAAAAGCTAAGCAGAGGAGCTAATATTCAGGTCTAGAGGCTAAAAGAAGCTGTTGAAGGTGATTGAGTAGGAGAATGAGACGGTTAGATTTGTACTTAAAGAAAATCATTTTGGCAGCAGTGTCTCTGTGTGTGTGTGTGTGTGTGTGTGTGTGTGTGTGTGTGTGTGTACCTAGGAGTCCATTACAATTAACCTAGACAAGAGATGATGAGCTAAGGTGGTACCTTTGCCTAGGTGTACTGGTAAATGCTTAAGAATCGCTTAGCCAGACTAATGTAGTAACTAAATGCCTTTTTGGCTTTTATCCAATTCAAGAAAAGGAGAAAAGAATAATCACATGAGTCTAGGCAACTCCTTACTTTACTTGTGAACACATATGACTTCCTTCGGTATTCCCAACTTGTAAATACTGTGGAAAATTAAGTTAAATAAACCTGTCAATCCCATAAGTGGTTTTTGTAAAACGTTAGCAGCTTTCGATAGAATACAAATCCATTTAAAAGCATGATAATAATTGTACTATACTACATACCATGTACGTATATACAAATGTACAAATGTACTATGAATATCCTCTGATTTAGAAAATAACTTTTTTAAAATGTATGAATTTTTATATTTCCTTCACAGATCAAATGAATGCCTCTGTGCCAGTTAAAGAGAATGGGGGAATTTTCAAGGTTTTAGAAAATTCTGAAGATTCAGTTGCTGATTATGATGTAAACAATGACCTCAAAGAAAGTCCTTCTGCACATAAAGTGATTTACCTGTTGGTTTATCTACCTTTTAGTTTTCAGTTGCATGTAACAGACTACATATGTAACAGGTGCAGTCCCAACAGATGGTAGGTTTCTGAACAAAAGAAAAAAAAATGTTAGATTAAGGTTTTCAGGTTCCTTTTGAGTTCTAGTAGTGTTCTTGATAAAGGCCATTGTATACTTAACCATTTTACACTTTAAATACTTAAACATTGTATACTCAAGCCAGATTTATATAATCTCCTTTGGAAGTTTTTGCATGTCTTTCTGCATTCCCCCTTTTACCTCTGCCAGGAACACAGTTTGCAGATAATTTGTTTCAGTTAGAGTTGGGGATAGAATGGGAAAAAGGGAGAGATCTGGAATATGGTTTATTATTTTGAACAAAAAAAAATTGTGTAATTTTAGTGTCCATTGCTGCAAGATGTTTTACCAAATAAATGTTCTTTGTTGTTAGATGACTGAGTGAAGACTTTTTTTCTCAAAGGGAGTAGATCCTGTGAAGTTTAATTCGTTGTAATAATGATTATGCATTAAGCTAATAAGGTGCACTAATTCTCTGGCTAAGGAAGAGAACAAATAGATTGATATTGATTGTTTTGAAGGTGAGAACAGGCCTTCAGAATGTAGAATCAATTATTGTTTTTGTAACTCATTATGTTTTACTTCAAGACATTTTTATTCACATTTTTTGTTTTTATGTAGCCTTCATTTTTGAATGTCCCTTCCACTGCAAGTATCAGACACATATAGCCCACAACCCTCCTGAGTTCAGCCTGAACCAGATTGAAATATTATGGGGAAATGTTTAACAAAATAAATAAAAATACAATAAAAAGGAGTTATATTTTAAAACTTAAGTCTATATGTGTCCTTCAGTATTCAAGTGACATGCATAATTTAGTGGTCCCTATTTCTATTTGAATTTGATGCCACAGTTCTACACTCACTTCATGTGTCCTCCTTTCTCCTCACACTTCCCCCTCAACAAATCCCCCTCCCACCACAACACCTCACCTTTCCCCACACACACTCTGGAAACAAGGGAGGGAATTATGTTTTCTCATCTCTTCAGGAACAAGTTTGGTGTGGTCATCATAATTATTTGACATTTGGTTTAGGGTGTGTTTCCATTTTCTGTTATCATTATGAATAGTTTTCTTGGTTCTGCTTAAATTACTCTGCACTGTCATAAATGTGTCCAGGCTTCTTTGAACTCTTCATGAAGAACAGACTATTAATAAGCTTTTACAATTACTCAGTAGAGAACAGGATCTAGTACAAGGGACACACCTTCGGGATAATACTACACAATTAGCAATAAACAGGGTCAGTTAGGTGGTTCAGGGAATAGAGCACTGGTCCTGGAGTCAGGAGGACCTGAGTTCAAATCCTGTCTCAGATGCTTAATGCTTACTAGCTATGTGACCCTGGGCAAGTCACAACCCTGATAGCCTCACCAAAAAAAAGGTTCTGGAGCCCCAATTCACAAGTGAACATATTCATTAATGTTTACATCATGGATTGGAAATTTTAAGATATTTATACATTTTGTAATGTGCCTTTAGATTAATAAGGATAGCTAACATTTTTATAGTACTAATTATGTGCCAGGCACAGTGCCTATACATATAAGAAAAGGAAAGACAGTGCCTGCTGTCAAGGAGCTTACGCCTGAGTGAAGGAAAACAACCCATCAAAGGAAGCTTTTTTCAAAAGGGCTGGAATGGGGTAAGGTACCTGATGATGAGGGTATGATAATGATGGAGTGAATTCCAAAGAGTGCAACTGCCTGGGAACTACATGTTTTTATAGATGTTTCTTATTTTCCCTATGGAAACATACTGTACTTGCTATCATTTTGTGATTTCAACTCAATACTCATCCAAATTTAATGCAGGAAAATGGACTTTGAGCAATAATGGATATATCTTGCAGTTATTTACAAATATCACTCTCAATGTGAGGAATTAAAGTAAATCTTTTTTAAAGTAAATCTTAATCACAGTCTTTATACACACTGAAGAAAGAAACCATAGATTTTTGAGCACTCTTCCATAAGATAAGCTTTGTATTTAAACTTGTTCCCTGGTTTTAAAAAAAAATCATGGAGAAGGAGCAAAAGTAGAACTTAGAATATGTATTGTGTATTTGAAGTCCTTTACTTTTCTGCATATGACAAAAAACTATCTGCAACAGGAATTTGAAAAATGGTTTCTAAAATATTAGCTTATTTTGTTACTTTGTTTTTAGAATTTCAAAAAGCTTTTTAGGGTCCAGTCAATAATTAATAACATAATAGCAGTCCAAACTCTAGCAGTTACTGGGAAAATAACATTTTTCATATATGCACAAGTCTACATGGGAAGATGTTAAAAATTTGGATATCTTTTTCGTTTTGCTACCATTTTATTGTATTAAGAAATGAAATCCATTTTAATTTGGCAAAAGTTAGTGCTTGCATCTTGGCAGTTACTTGTGGCTTCTAGTAAAATGACAGCCAATATGTAGTTCAACAGAAATGGTTCTTCACAAAGACAATGCACAAAGATTGGGTTTCTAAGAATAATTATTGCACACGGACCATTTAGCCACTCCTTGCTTGTCTAGCAACTCAGTACAACTTGAGTAACAGCCTATTCCCCTCTGCATACTCTATAATCTATACATGTCCTCCGAGATTCTGCCCTGGACCTTCTTTCTCCATTTCACTTGGTTATTTCATCAGCTCCCTGTGGATTGACATCTCTATGCAGATGATTTCTAAACTCAAGTCCAATGCTGATCTTTCTGCCTCAAACACTTCCCCTCTCTCTAACTTCCCCATAACTCTCAAGGAAACCACTTTTACCAGTACCTAGATTTCAAACAGCGATGTCATATTCTTAATCATTCCCATTTAATTCCTAAGTCCAATATGTTGCTAAATCCTTTTAACTCTCTCTACAATAGCTGTTATAGACCCTTTTTCTCCTCTGATATTGCTGCTATTCTTATACAATCACTCATCACCTCATGCCTGGTCTAATACAGTTGCTTTCTGATTGGTCTACTTGCCTCAAAAGGAAGGGGGGAATAAACATTTTTATTAGTGCCTACTATGTGTCAGGCACTGTGCTAAGTGCTTTACAAATATTTCATTTGATCCTCACAAAAACCCTACAGCTGGGTGCTTTAATCTGTATTTTACATTGAAACAGAAGCAAGTAGAGGTTAAGTGACTTGCCCAGGATTACAGTTAGTGTGTCTGAGGTCAGATTTGGATTCACATCTTCCCTGACTCCAGGCTGATCCACTGTTACCACTGTACTCAGCTGTCAAAGTGATCTTTCCAAAGCTCAGGTCTGACCATTTCACTCCCCTCCCCCTACCCATTCCCACACCGAACTCCAGGGGTTCCCCATAACCTCCAAGACCAAATATAAAATCCTCTTTTACTTTTAAAGCCCTTTATAACCTCCCCCCCATTTCGCTTTGCCATTTTTCGTAGATCTTAATACCCTACCATATAATATAATCCAGTGACAATGGCATTTCTCATTCTTGAATAAGACACTCTATCACCTAACTGGGTGTTTTCACTGGCTTATCCCCATGCCCAGAATTCTTTCCCTCCTTATCTCTACTTCTTGGCTTACCTAGCTTCCTTCAAGTCTCAATATCTCACCCTTCATAAGAAGCCTTTCATGGTCCCTTTAGTACTAGTTTTTTTTTTCACCTAGAATAACAATATTGGGAGTGAGGTTTGGATAGATATACTTCTAGCTTATAACCCCATATCTGAGGAGAGCAGTGGGGCTTTATAGCCCCAATCTCCTGCTCCTCTCCTAGTAGGTATCTCCTTTGGAGAAAGTGGTCATGGGAGACTAGAGATACCTAGGCACATCTCCTGTTGAGCCACATTTAGACAAACCAATATGGACACACATAAACAGGGTAACATTTCACAGACCTGGAGAGGATTCTGGGAAGATGGCGGAGTAGGTCAGAAAATTTCAAGCTCTTGAGATTTTCCCCCACAAAAGAGTTAAAATAGTACCTTAGGGCAAACAAAGTGTGGGTGGAAACAAAGAAAAATAGGGGCACAACTAGGGTTTTCCTTGGACAGTTTGAGAAGATCTGAAGAGAAACTCCAGGATTAGGTTTGGTCCCCTTGAGGACTAAACACCTCCAGGCTAGGTTCCATTTTAACAACAAGCCAGGAAGCCATTTAAACAACTAGCTGCAAGCCTCGGGTTAGTTGGTCTAAGAAGCTGCCTTGGCCCCAGCCACTGGAACTTTTCACCCCAGGATAGTGAGGAGAATTGTGGGTTTGAGCCTAGGAAGCCTGCGGGAACCTCTGCTGACAAGGAACGACAGACTCAGCTGTGTTGCGAGGAATGGTGGGGGCGAGAAGGAACCAGCACAGGCCCTGTGAGTACAGAAGCAGTGAATTAGAAAACCTCTGGCTGTGGGCACTTACAGAAGGTTGGAGTTTTGGCTTTGGTTCCAGGCTGGAGGAGAGAACTAAAGATCTGGGGCTCAAGTTCCCATACCCCAGGGCTAGAGGTGATTACAAAAATCAAGTTACTACTACAAAAAAAATGCGCAAAGGAGAAAGAATCCAACCGTAGAAACCTATTACAGGAATAGAGCTGACCAGGGTTTATCTTTGAAGGAGGATATTGAAGTAAATAAACTCCCAAAGAACAATGTCAAATGGTAACTTGCCCAAAAAGAATTTATAGAAGATCTTTAAAAAGAGTTTAAAAATCAAATGATATTTTGCCCTACAAGAAAGTAAGGGAAAAAGGGATGGGGGGAAGTGGGGTGACAGAAGGGAGGGCTGACTGGGGAACAGGGCAATGAGAATATATGCCATCTTGGAGTGGGAGGGAAGGCATAAATGGGGAGAAAATTTGTAATTCAAAATCTTGTGGAAATCGATGCTGAAAACTAAAAATATTAAATAATAATAATAATAATTTTAAAAAATCAAATTACAGAGATGGAGAAAAAAATAAAAAATAACTAAATAAAAATAATCCAAGAAAAACAAGAAAGTTATGAAAGGAAAATCAACCAATTAGAAAAGGAGATCCAGAATCTCAAGGAGGAAAATGACACCTTGAAATTAGAATTTGGCAAAGTGAAGCCAGTGAAATTATAAGAGATCAAGAAATAATTAAACAAAACATGAATAATGAAAGAATAGAAGAGAAAGTAAAACATCTTATAAGTAAAACAACAGATTTGGAGAATAGATCCAGAAGAGAAAATATAAAAATAATTGGAGTAACTGAAATCATGATCAAAAAAAGAATCTTGATACAATAATACAGCAACTAAAGAAAATTGTCCTGAAGCATTAGAACAAGGTAGGGAAGTAGAAATAGAAAAAATCTATAGCATACCACTTAAAAGAGATCCTATCAGGAAAACTCATAGGAATATCATAGTGAAATTCTGGAAACCCCTGCTCAAGGATAAAATATTAAAAGCATCAAGATTAAAACAATTTAAATATGATGACACCACAATTAGAATTACACAAGACCTAGCAGCAGAGACATTAAAGGACCCCTGGTCTTGGAACACAATGTACTGAAGAGCAAAAGACCTGAGACTTAGGCCAAAAACATCATACCCTTCAAATTTCAGTATTATCTTGAATGGAAAAAAATGGACATTTGACAAACCCTCAGACTTTCAAGACTTTGTTAAAAAAAATCCTCAACTTAATAGAAGATTTGACATACAAGGACCAAGAGAAACATAAGGTACACATCGAAGACTGACTATAACTGATTCATAAGAATAGAATGCTTACCTTTTATGTAACATAAAATGTAAAATGTATGTCTAACATTCTTATTAATAATTGCCAAGCTCATAAGAGAGGGATAACCCTGACTATGATATGAATTTAAAAAGTAAAAACCATTCAGAAACAACTAAAAATAGTAACTATTTTATACAAAAGAGGTGCAAGAAGAAGCAAGGATACAGAGGATTTAGATGGGGAGGAGGGCTGGTAGTTCTGGTAACCTACTTTCATCTGGAATAGGTTTATGAGGGAACAATTCATATATATGTAGAAGAATATGAAAGTCTTCTGAATTTAGAAGAAATAAAATGGTAGGGGTATAGTGAGGGGGTAAGGACAAGGGAGGGATTTTTAGAGGGGAGAATGAGGGAATAAGTAAAGGGAGTTTAGATTAATGGGAATGGGGAAATAGGAGAGGGATCCTTAGAGGGGGGAAGGCAAGTAACAGGAGGGCAGGGTGGTTGGTGGAGGAGAGGGGTAGGCAAGTAATAGGAAGGAGATATAGTGAGTAGAAGCAAAGTAGAGGAGGCAGGAAGGGGAAGAAACAAAAGACATGTACAAACATAAAAAACAAAGATAAGGAATAGATTATGTTTGGGAAAGTATATGTCTATATATGCATGTATGTATGTCTAAGTGTGTATACATATATATCTGTATGTCTATGTATATATCAAGAAATATCTAAATTACATTGTAGTCTTCTGGGGGGGGCATGGGAGGGAGGGGGAATAAAGAATAGAGTTAAAAAGTGCACAGCAGAGAACAAAAGAAAACACAAGGAAGCAAAGAAAACATGGACAATTCTCGACACAAGGTGTATTATTTATCATATAGGCTTTCTTAAAATGAAAATTTATTGTTACATATTTTGAATCCTCTCTTATGTTCTGCTATGCACATGACATGCTTTTTTTCTTACTTTGTATTTAAGTTTCAATATTTAACTTTATGATATCTTTTTGTTTCTTTTCTCTATTCTGTATTTGTGTTCTGGTGAAATAAAATAATTTTTTTAAAAAATTAGAATTGGGCAAGTAGAAGCTAATGACTCTGTGAGGCATCAAAAATCAGTCAAACAAAATGTAAAGAATGAAAAAATAGAAGAAAATGAAAAATATCTCATTGAAGAAACAATAGACCTGGAAAATAGATCCAGGAGAGAACATATAAGAATTATTGTTCTACCAGAAAGCCATGATGAAAAAAAAAAAGAACCTGGACAGAAATCATCAAGGAAAACTGCTCCAGAATCCTAAAACCAGAGGGTAAAATAGTCATCAAAATAATCTACCAATGACCCCTTGAAAGAGATCCCAAACTGAAAACTCTAAGGAATTTTGTATCCAAATTCCAGAACTATCAGGTCAAGGAGAAAATATTGGAAGCAGCCAGAAAGAAACAATTGAAATATCACAAAACTACAGTGAGGATCACACAGGACCTTACAGCTTCAACATTAAAAGATCAGACATATTGAAATATGATGTTCTGAAAGGCAAGGGAGCTTGGACTACAACCAAGGATCAACTACCCAACAAAATTGAGCATAGTTTTTCAGGCAGGGAGATGGACATTGAAGGAAAAAAGGGAATTCCAGACCTTTCTGATGAAAAGGCCAAGGCTCAATGGAAAATTTAATCTTCAAATACAAGACTCAAGAGAGGCATAAAAAGGTAAACAGGAGGGAAAACAAGAAAAAAAACACCTTATTATTCAATAAGGGCAAATGGGATACAACCCTATATGGGAGGATGATACTTGTTAATCTTGAGAATGGTATAGTTACTATGACAATTTAAAGGGATATACATAGACAGTGGATGTGGGTATAAATTAACTGATGTGATGATTTAAAAACCTAATTAAGGAGTGCAAAGGGATTGTAATGGGAGAAGAGGTAAGGAGGAGGCATAAAAAGGTAAATTACATCACATGAAGAACAAAAACATATTACAGTAGAGGGAAAGAAAGGAGGGACATGAGCAGTGTTTTAGCTTTATTCTCATAAGATTTGGTTCAAAGAGGAATAACATACCCTGATAAGTATAGAAATCAAACTTGCCTTACAGGCAGTAGGAGGGAAAAGGGAAAAGAAAAGGGAGAGGATGGTTAGAAGACAGGGAAGAAGTAGTAAGGGAAAAAGGTAAGATAAGAGAGGAGGTGATAGGGAGGGAAAATCGAGGGAGGTAGTGGTCAAAAGAGAAACTCTTTTGAGGAGAGCAAGGGAGAAGGGAGAAGTAAAAGCATAAATGTAGTGGGGGAAATAGGATGGAGAAAAAGGAACAGATCTTATCATAACTGTGAATGTGAATGGGATGAACTCTCTCATAAAAGGGAGGTGGATAATAGGATGGAGTAAAAATAATAACCCTACAATATGTTGTTTACAAGAAACACATTTGAAACAGGGGGATACACACAGGGTAAAGGTAAAAGGCTAGAGTAGAATACATTATGCTTCAGCTGAAGTAAAAAAAAAAAAGCAAGGGTAGCAATGCAAATCTCAGGCAAAGCAAAAACAAAGATAGATTGAATTAAAAGAGATGAGGAAGGAAACTATATCCCACTAAAAGGCACCATAGACAATGAAGTAATATCATTACTTAACGTATATGAACCAAGTGGTATAGCATACAAATTCCTGGAGGACAAGTTAAGGGAGTTACAGGAAGATATAGACAGCAAAATTAAACTAGTGGGGGAACTCAACCCCGACCCCTGAACTTGACAAATCTAACCTCAGAATAAACAAGAAAGAAGTTAAGGAGGTGAATAGAATTTTTTAAAAGGTAGATGTGATAGACCTCTGGAGAAAACTGAATGGGGATAGAAAGAAATATACCTTTTTTTCCCATGGCACGTGGCACATACACAAAAATGGACTATGTACTAGGGCATAAAAACCTCACAATCCAGTGCAAAAAAGCAGAAATAGTCAATGCATCCTTTTTAGATCATGATGCAACAAAATTTATTTCTAATAAAGGGACATGGAAAGAGTGACTAAAAATTAATTGGAAACAAAATAATCATGCCCTAAAGAATGTGTGGGTCAAACAACAAGTCATAAAAACAATTAATGACTTCATTCAAGAGAATGACAATAATGAGACAACATGCCAAAACTTATGGGATGCATCGAAAGCAGTTCTTTGGAGAAGTTTTATATCTCTGAATGCTTACATGAATAAAATAGAGAAAAAGGAGATCAATGAATTGGGCATGTAACTGGAAAAAAAACTAGAAAAAGAACAAATTGAAAATCCCCAATTAAATACCAAATTAGAAATATTGAAAACCAAAAGAGAGATTAATAAAATTGAAATCAATGAAACTATTACACTGACAAATAAAACTAAGAGCTGGTTTTATGAAAAAACCAATAAAATTGATAAACCTTTCATCCATTTGATTAAAAAAAAGAAAGAAGAAAACCAAATTACCAGCATCAAAAATTATTTATGAGTGAATTCTATCAAACATTTAAAGAACAGTTAATTCCCATACTTTATAGACTATTTGGGAAAATGGGCAAAGAAGGAGTCCTACCAAATTCTTTTTATGACACAAATATGGTACTAATTCCTAAACCAGGAAGAGCCAAAACAGAGACAGAAAATTACAGACCAATTTCCCTGATGAATATTGAGGCAAAAAATTTCAATAAAATATTAGCAAAAAGATTACAGCAAGTCATCATGAATATAATACACTATGACCAGGTAGGATTTATTCCAGGAATGCAAGGCTGGTACAATATTAGGAAAACAATCAACATAATTGATCATATCAGTAACAAAACTAGAAGAAACCATATGATTATCTCATTAGATGAAGAAAAAGTTTTTTACAAAATACAACAACCATTCCTATTAAAAATACTAGAAAGCATAGGATTAAATGGAGTCTTCCTTAAAATGATAAATAGCATTTATCTAAAACCATCAGCCAACATTGTACATAATGGGGATAAACTAGATTTATTTCCAATAAGATCAGGGAGGTGAAACAAGGATGTCCATTATCACCACTGTTATTCAAAATGGTACTAGAAATGGCAACTTTAGCAATAAGAAAAGAAAAAGAAATTGAAGGAATTAGAATAGGCAAAAAAAGAAGCTATCACTCTTTGCAGATAATATGATAATATACTTAGAGAATCCTAGAGAATCAAGTAAAAAGCTACTTGAAATAATAAACAACTCTAGCAAAGGTGCAGGATATAAAATAAATCCACATAAAACCACGGCATGCCTATATAATACAAACAAAGGCCAACAGCAAGAGATAGAAAGAGAAATTCCATTTAAATTTACTGTAGACACGATACAATATTTGGGAGTCTACCTGACAAAAGAAACCCAGGAACTATATGAACACAATTACAAAACACTTTTCACACAAATAAAGTCAGACCTAAATAAATGGAAAAACATCAGTTGCTTGTGGTTAGGCCAAGCTAATATAACAAAAATGACAATTTTATCAAAATTTATTTATTTATTCAGTGCAATACCAATCACATTACCAAAAAATTACTTTATTGAGCTAGATAAAATAACAGAATTCATCTGGAAGAACAAAAGGTCTAGAATATCAAGGAAATTAATGAAAAGAAATGCTAGGAGAGGTGGCCTAAGCACACCAGATATTAAACTGTATTCTAAAGCAGCAGTCATCAAAACTACTTGGCACTGGCTAAGAAATAGTGATGGATCAGTGGAATAGGTTAGGTACACAAGACACAGCAGTCAATGACTATAGCAATATACTCTCTGGTAAAACCAAAAAGTCTATCTTCTGGGTTAAGAATTCACTATTTCACAAAAACTGCTGGGAAAACTGGAAAATAGTGTGGGAGAAACTGGGCATAGAGCAGTATCTTATGCCGTGTACCAAAATAAAGTCAAAATGAGTTCACAATTTAGGTATAAAGGCTGATACTATAAGCAATTTGGGAGATCAAGGAATAGTTTACCTGTCGGATTTATGGAGAAGGAAAGAATTTATGTCCAAACAAGAGATAGAGAGTGTTATGAAATGAAAAATGGATAATTCTGATTATGCTAAATTGAAAAGTTTTTGTACAAACAAAGCCAATGCAACAAAGATTAGGCAGAAAATTGGGAAAGAATTTTTACAACCGGTGTCTCTGATAAATGCCTCATCTCTAAAATATAGAGGGAACTGAGTCAAATTTATAAGAATACAAGTTATTCCCCAATTGACAAATGGTCAAAGGATATGAACAGGGCAGTTTTCAGAGGAAGAAAATAAGATATCTATAGGCCTATGAAAAAAATGCTCTAAACCACTGTTGATTAGAGAAATTGCAAATAGAAAAACTCTTAGGTACCACATCTCTCCTGTCAGATTGGCTAACGTGACAAAACAGGAAAATCATAAATGCTGGAGAGAATGTGGGAAAATAGGAAAACTGTTATATTGTTGGTGGAGTTGTGAACTGATCCAGCCATTCTGGAGAGCAATTTGGAACTATGCCCAAAGGGCTATAAAAAAGTGCATATGCTTTGACTCAGCAATACCACTTCTAGGGCTGTATCCCAAAGAGATCACACAAGTGGGAAAGGGACCTGTATGTACAACAATATTTATGGCATGTCTTTTTGTGGTGGCAAAGAATTGGAAATCAAGGTGATACCCGTCAGTTGGGGAATGGCTAAACAAGTTGTGGTATATGAATGTAACAGAAGACTGCTGCGCTATAACAAATGAGGAGCAGACAGATTTCATAATAACCTGGAAAGACTTACATGATTTTATGCTCAGTGAGGGAGCAGAACCAGGAGAACATTATACACGATTAGAGACACATGGTGTCTGTGATGATTAACTTTGATAGATTTGGCTCTTCTCAGGAATACAAGGTTCAAAGACGGGTCCAAAAGACACATGACGGAAAAAACTATCCACATTCAGAGAAATAATTACAGAGTCTAAATGCTGATTGAGGCAAACTATTTGCTCTTTTTTTCCTTCTTTTTTGGTTTTGTTTCTTCTGTTTCATGATTCATTCCATTGGTTATAATTCTTCTTTACACCTTGACTATCATGTAAATAAGTTTAATGTAAAGGTATATGTAGAACCTATACCAGATTTCATGCCATTTTAGGGGGGGAAGGGAGGAGGTGTAGGAGGGGAAGTAAATTTGGAACTCAAAAACTTGTGGAACTGAGTGTTATAAACTAAAAATAAATTTTAAAAATTATAGAAGAATATGATTGTGTCTTAAGAAATGATAAAAAAGGGGGTAGCTAGGTGGTGTAGTGAGTAGAGCACCGGCCCTAGAATCAGGAGGACCTGAGTTCAAATCCGGCCTCAGACACTTACTAGCTGTGTGACCTTGGGCAAGTCACTTAACCCCAATTGCCCTGCCTACCTTCCTTCAAAATAAAAAGAAATTATAGAAGTGATGATTTCAGCGCAACCTGGGAAATCTTATAATGCAGAGTGAGCTCTGTAACCTTTCCTAAAGTCATATCACTCACTAGACATCTGTTTCTTCAAACATCATCTATAAAAGGAGGGCAATGGGTACTTGATTGGTTTCTAAAGTCCCCTCCTTGGTGCCATCAAGAAGCTGATCATGGACTAGGGGAACACCACAGAATGACTAGAAATATTTCTATGGAATGATTTTAGATAAAAATGTTCTGTCTTCTCAACGTAAAGGAGCAGTCATTTTTCAGTGCTTGTTGGAAAGAGCAATTCTTTTGCCTCACTCAAATGATTCAGGGTCTCAACTGAATCTCAAAGGAGGGAGAACAGGGAGAAAGGAGTGAATATGGATATGATAAGGCAGGTAGAACTTGATGAGGTGAGACTCACTGAGGAGCCCTGAATTCCCTTGGTCAGGGTAGTGTAATGGAGAGCTTTGAACTTGGGGTCATAAGACATGGGTTTAAGTTCTGGTGCTGATAGTCATTGCTTCTTTCTGGACCTTACTTTCTTCATCTCTAAAGTGGGAACAACAGTATTTGTACCAGCTATCTTACATGTCTATCTTGAAGAAAGTAATTTGTTGCTAAAGAAATGGGTTATTATTAGATCATAGAAATATAAGACGTTTTACACTTAGATCTGGCAGGAGTGATCAAAAGAGTTATCAATTGCAATCACCTAATTTTAACTGAGCCCCAGAGAAGTTCAATAATTTGCCCATGGTCACACAGTTTATAAGTGGCAGAGCCATTACTTGAACTCAGGTTCCCCTGACTTCAAAACTCATGACTATAGCCTCTAGAATGCAGCAATCACTGTGGACCATTCTCAGTGAAGTACATTGAAGCACACATTATGTGTGTCAATAGATCACCTCACCTGGGTCCTGGGGCAGAACTCTGGTTCAGTGAGCTCTCCTAGACTGATGATATCTGGGAACCTCAGCTGGCTTACTGCTTGCTTAGATAAAAAGCTCAATTCTCTTTATAGCTTCTATTCCTCTGCTCTCATGGAGATCCCATTTCTGGATTTCAGAACTTTTTACGCCACCCCACCTTTGAACCAATAGGACAGACTCAACCCTTTATGATTAACCTGTGGCCTGTCACAGTGTAGAGCCTGGGCAAAACAGATGAGTAAATGATCTCATGGCCAAGGTTGAAAGAGCAGGATGAAGGGAAAGGAGACAGTTTTAAGACAAATCACACACTGGCTTCCAAATTGGATTTGACACCTCCTGTCTTCCTAACTTCCTTATGATTTCCCAAACAACTAGTGGAACCTACAAGCAAGGCTGGAGTGGGAAATATTTAACTAGTTTAACATAATGGTCTTGAAAGAACACACTGGATTTAAAAACACACTTAACTAAGGAAATCATTTGTTGTTGTTCAGTCACAACTCTTCCTGACCCCATTTGGGGTTTTCTTGGCAAAGACACTGTTGTGGTTTGCCATGTGCTTCTTCAGCTCATTTTACAGTTGAAGACCTGAGGTAAACAAGGTTAAGTGACTTGCCCGGAGTCACACAGCTAATAAGTCTCCAAGGCCAGATTTGAACTTAGAAAGCTGAGTCTTTGTGACTGTTAGCCAACTTCTCTATAACAAACATGAGGCTATAATATTCAAAGTCTTTCTGGACATCTCGTAGGAGCCCAAACATCATGCATGATATCTGCCAACCAAAACATAGAAAAATGATGGCAAGTGTCATACTAAGCAAGAAGAGATACATAGATATAAAAATGTATTGCAGATGCATTTCCTATCTATTGTATGGTATCATTAAGAAACATGGGATATGCATATTTAGTTGAATAAAGTAAGGGAAGAGGAATATAATGGGGAAGTCACTAAATTGGAGTTAGGACACCTGGATTCTGAAATTAGCAAATTATGTGGTCTGGGGTGGGTCACATCACTTTTCTGGACCTTTTTTTCTCATCTATGAAATAAAAAGATTGGACCAGATGATTTGTAAAATCCCTTCCAGCTTCAAAATTCTGATATCCTGAGACCAACAAAAAATAAATCCAGAAGACTTAGCAAAAATGGTCACTTAGAATATTAGAAGCCTGGCCACTATGTAATCTTTTCCTTTCCTGATCCCCTGACAACTGGTGACTTCCCACAAAAGTTACCTTGCATTTATTTTGTATATACTCTTAGGATCATAGATTTAGAAATGGAAGAGACCTCAGTTGGACCATCTAGTCCAATGCCATCATTTTACAAACAAGGAAACTGAGGTCCAGAGAAGCTATGACTTGACCAAGTTTGCACAGATAAGTGGCAGAGTTGGGATTTGAATCCAGGTCCTCTAACTTTTTTCTCTTCCCGTTGCACCACATTGGCATCTTATATTTATATAAGTTCATGTTGTCCTGTACTTATAAAACATACACGGAACTTATGGATAGGCAGGTTGTCTCCCCAATAAAATGTAAGCCCCTTGGGGGTAGGGATTGTTTCCATTTTGATTTTGTACCACTAGCACTTAGCATAGGAGACTGCACCAGCTGTTGTTCTATGTGCTATGGTGCAAATTCCTGTAGTGTGGGTTTGACTAGACAGGCATTGAAAGGCATTGAAGTCCCTTTCAGCTCAAATTCTATGATTCTGGGAAGTGCTTTATCAATACTTGCTTGACTGATTGATTGATTCCTGACACTAAGTTTTTTGTTTTCTAGAGTGACATACTCATCTGACCTTGGAGCAAAAAGAGGTACTCATTTCATACCATCATTACATAGTAGCCCATGTTTTTCAAATATTGCTGAGACCAGAGGAAGTTTTATAATGTTAAATGATAATAAAATAGAGCAAGCTGAAGTATACTGATCATTCTAAGATTTTTTTTGCATTGTTTCTGACCATAAATACTACAGAAATGCAACCTAGAATGTCCCAATGGGCAAAGGGGGTGGGTCTTTGATTTTGAATGCCCTAATGAATGAGCAAATGAATCAATCAATGAAAAATTATTTATTAAGCTTTTTTATATCAGGCACCGTGAGAAGCTAGAAGATAAGTTACACCTTCAAATCTTCATCCTTTCCTCAAACAAGATCAGAACCGGCCAAGATTGGCAATGTGGCTGAAAGGAGAACTCTTCCCATTTTTCAGAGACAGCCGACAGTAATCTTACTGCTTCCTTACTTTTTGTACCTTTTAAGTACTTGCAAGTACCTGTGCATAGAGCCAATCCTAAGTTCCCAGACTCTTGGATAAAAAAGAAAACTGGACTGTGTGTACTTTGAAAGTATGTCATGATGGGTAAATGAAAGAATCCCTTCTCAGTAGCATTTTGTAGAGTGAGGAATTTCAGCATCCTGCTCATATGGTAGCTTTAAAAGTGCCAGAATGTCTCTGTACTGGGTTTCTATGGAGAGAGGCCTGGCCATCAGAATGGAAGAGTAATTGCTACCCTTTTCATCTATATACACAGAATGAGAGATCACTGGGTGTGTTCTTTACTTGATATGTTAACAGATATTGTTCCATATTAAAGATGAGGCTATAGCTGTTAACAAGCTAGATTAATTTACGTGTAATGCTAACCTTTGGAAAAATACTTGTATCACTGAAAGATGAGCACCTCTACAACTAGTCATATAGACTAGTTGATATTGTCCCTCTGGGCACTTTTTCCTTTAGAAGGCTACAATAGTGATGGGCAAAAAAAAGTGGGCAGGAAATCTGGAGCCTGGCCTTTGGTTCAAAAGGAATTAGATTTGCCTGCTGAACCACTATATATAACACAGTTTAAAATCCTCAAGTAGATGCATAATTGATTGGAATTGAATACCTGTAGTATCCTATCTACTATCTTTGTTAAATCAATCATTTTAATGTGTGTATCAGATTATTCCTTTCCCCAGATCCTGAAATAACTTGGCTTCCTTGACTTTGTATTGTTGCAAAAGAAATCTCCCCCATAAAATACATTCCTCACATTCTGCCTAACTAACCTTCCTTATGCATAAATAAGATCAATATTCACCACACTTTTTGTTTACTCAGTAAAGTTTAAACTCTTCTTCCTGACATTCAAGGCCTCTTTTACTTTACAGGTTTATCTCATATTAGTATCCTCTAGGTACTAAATGCTTCAGTCAAACTGGACTACTCAAATGTGTCCCCCATTTTTTTTAACATATATACTTTGTAATTAGAGTAGGCAGGTGAAATACTTAGTAGTAGTAGTAGTAGTTGTCACAATAATAATAATAATAATAATAATAATAGTTGTAGCTAACATTATATAGCACTTACTATGTGCCAGACACTGTGCTAAATGCTTAAAAATTATCGACTCCTTTGATCCTCACAATGACCCTGGGAGATGGGTGTTATGATAATCCTTATTTTACAGATTAAGAAACTGAAGCAAACAGAGATGAAGTGACTTACCCATGGTCATACAGCCAGTAAATGTCTAAGGCTGGATTTTGACTTAGGTCTTCTTAACTCCAGGTCCTACACTCTGCCCAAAGTACTATCTCCTGCCATCATATTGTGAACTTTTAAGCTGCCATCAGAGTAGGGTATGTGTATGTGTTTAAATGTATGACCTGAAACATTTAAAGAGAAGAAAAAGGCTTCTAATCCACTGGTGGTAGATAACTGTACACTAGTATAGGAGAAAGGCCCTACTAATAAAAAGCTTAAGATCTAGTGAGGAGCACAAGACAAGATCAACTAACATGTCTGAAAGAATGCACAGCATAAGATGGGTATATAATTCAGTGTTAAATTGTGTAGTGCAGATGGCAAGTACTAAAGAGGTCACAAGGAAGTGGCACCTAATTATGATTTGAAAGGTGGATAGGATTACAATCGGTGGAGTTGAAGAGAAGAGAAGAGAAGAAATATTCCAGGAATAGTGAATTTCTGGGGAATGTTGGGGAAAATTAAGTCATGATTTTGGCAAAAGTCAAAGGGAGTATTAGATTAAGTTAGAAGGGCATATTGGGCTGAAATCATAGAGGGCTTTCATTCCTAGGCAATGGAATGAATACACATTGTTCATAGCATATGAAGAGACTCTAGTAGAGTTGGAATCAGGCAGAGCCCTTCACATGTTTTAGAATGGTAGAAAGCAAAGCTCATAGGAGGGGGGTACTTTGCTAAGTCCACTGGCAACTGCAGAGGTGTCAATATCTTCTGGGTCAATGGGAGATTTCAAGGTAAAATTCTGTAAGATGGTAGTAAAAAACAGAAATAATTCCATCCGAGCCAGGCTCTCACCAAGACATATCCGTTTTCCTGAAAAAGACAAATACAGTGATTTGATATTTCTAGACTGCTAAATCATCTAGACTACTTCTTCTGACTTATAGGGAGCCCACTGACACTCAGTGTCATTAGATAAAAGGCTGCATGCAATCTTTTCCTCTCTAGTCCTTGACTCCTTTGAAGAGACAATTCTTCCTGCACAGAGGGAAGACTCCTCCCATAGCCTCTCCTTAAATCAATCTTCTCTGAGCTAGAGCACATCCTGGGACTTATATTCAGAAGAAAGTAATCATTGCCCTAGGGAGAAAACAATGACTCATTTATAATCTCAAAGACTAGGTTTTTGACTACCTGGAGTGACTGTGATGGAGAAAGGTGACAGAAGAATAATCAAAGTTCCCTTTGGGAATCCCCTGTCTTCATTCTGGCCAGAAATCACCTCTGGAGTCTTCCCTGCAACTTCACAGCCATCCACCCACTTGTTTTAACTACTCACTCCTAGCTCTAACCCAATCTAGAACCAATTGAGCATGGTGTTGGAGATGACAATGTCAGGGAGTTAACTGACAACCCCTGACTTGGCTATCACCATCATTACCTAATAAGCAATAGGTCCCCCCAAGAATTGAAGATGAAAGGAAAAGACAGACCATCATCTATAATCCTGTACCAATAGATTCACATTAAAATCTACATAACTGGAATGGGGGTTCCATACTCACTTCTTTTACTCAGGAGTCACATTTGTACAAAATCATAAAATTCTAAGATTTGACCTTCAGTGACCTTAGCCATAATGGTACCTGAGTAATAGGCCTTAAGATAACCCAGTCCCCCTCCTTGGCTTGATAAGATCCGAGATTGTACCATGTTAACATGAAAGCCTCGAACACTTTATCTGAGAAGTAGCTCCTGGTTGAGGGTGACTTGGAGGATAATTTTTTAATATGGGAGGGGATGGTGGAGGGAAATTTAATTGCGGATCTGGAGGCAGAATACAATGGCTACTGTCTCAGTTCTTATAGGTTTTTTTGGAATAAGCTCAGATAAGTACCCTGAAACCCAATTGATATAGTTGATGAACCATGTCCCAAGGAGAATTAAAAGAATGACATATTATGTCTCCACCATAATCTCTCTTTTTAGAACTTGGAAGGACCATAATGGTCACCTACTTTAGCCCAATCTTTTGGTACATAAGGTAACTGAAGCCTAGAAAAATGCACTAATTTGACCAAGATCACACAGGTAATAAGGAGCAAAGCTGTACTGAAATACAGGTCCTCTCAGTTATCAGTCCATCTTCAATGTACACCTTTAGATGAATGTCTTACCTGCTGAAAAGGGCATGAAATAGTCACTCTTCTTAAACTTGCCACTTTCATCCAGGAAGTGACCTGGGTCAAACTGCTTTGGATTGGGGAACTCTTCCTCATCATACAGAACAGAAGACAGTACTGGTATTATGATGGTACCCTGAAATGAGCAGATACAAAGAAATAATTAGAAAACAAGAACCATAAAATGTTAGCTGAAAGACATCTTTTAATCAAAATCTCTCATTTTTAAGTATATAAAGAGTCAATTTTTAGACACCTCTGCTGATAGGAAATTAAAAATCTGCCATGCTATTGTGAGAAATGCAGCTGAAAGAGTGGATAACCCCACAACTGAGAGCATTACAGGATGAGGATGACAAATGAGAAGATACAAAACTTATCAATTTTTCTTTTGATTCTGGTTTTTGTTCTGACTAAAGGAATAATCTTTGAACTGAAAAGGATAGAATAAATAAATAAATGTGGCTAGTAGGGATTTAATACCCCAGAGAAGTGAGGAGAAAATAAGAGAGCACCTGGACACTGGTGCAAGAAAAATTAAGTAAAAATAAGTTCACTTCAATTTGCACTCAAAGTGCACAATATATTTCTAAAAAGATAATCTAGATAAGGAAGGAATAAGGAAACAACTCTAGATAAGGAAGTAGTGGTCACAAAGATCTGGAGTGGAATCATCATTACTTTTTTTGAGGGTGTTAATAAAGTGGTAGATCAAGAGAATGCTGTACATTGTGTTTACTTAGGTTTTAGCAAAAGCATTTGATATAAAGTTTTTCATGTTCTTCCTCTGAAAATGATGGAAATATGTATGTTAGACTATCATACAATTAGGCGGATTTAAATCTGATGGACTGACCATATACAAAGGGTAATTATTGAAGGTTCAATAGCAGCTTAGAAGTAGGTACCACTGTACTCTGATCTTATCAACTCACAAATGAGGATTGTATCCATTCTAGGAGCCATATTTTAGGAGAACATTGAAAATCTGGAGGCTACTCGAAAGAGAAAAACCAGGATAACAATAGTAAGTCCAAACCATGTGAGGGCGGGTTGAAGGAAATGAGGATATTTAGACAAGACAACTGAAGACATAATAGAACAAGAGACATAATAGCTGATTTCAAGTGCTTTATGGACTGTTACTAGAAAGAGAAAGTAACTTTGTTCTGTTTTGTTCTAGAGGACAAAACCAATGGCAAGGGATTAAAGTTACAAAATTGCAAATTTAGGCTTAATGCAATAAAAAAAAAATTCCCTCAAATTAGGGCTATCCAAGATTAGAATGGAATGCCACAGAATTCCACGGAGTGGTTCCCCCTCATTGAAATTCTTAAAAAAAGATTGGGTGACCACAAGATGAGCATACTGGTAGATAGAATTATTTTCCAGATTGGGGATGGACAATATGACCACTGAAATCCCTTCGAATCCTGAAATTCTGTGACCACTTCTCAGGGATGTAGGTTGGCCTGAGGTGCCTTCTAACTCTAAGATTCTATATTTCAATGGGAGAGAGTATAAAATCTTGTGTTGAAATGCGAAATACTTCTGACCTTGGGGATAAGATATTGTCTAAATTGAACATCTTCTGATACTGCATGGGGCAGGCTGGTGGGAGTAAGGTCAAGGTATCGCTGTATCTCGTATATCACAGCATTGGTATAAGGCATCTTGTTTCTGTCCTCCATGCAGGGACTTCGGTTTCGGCCAATCACATGATCAATTTCTTCATGAATTTTTCCTGTCATAATATGAATGAAAATGGATTTTAAAAGTAAGGACAAAAACTGCCTTCTCTCATATTTTCTCTGATTTTTCATCAAGAGCTATGTTGGTAGATAATGCACTTGACCCTCACATTCTCATAGATAGGTAGAAAGAGATAGATAATAGATAGATGATTGATGGATGATAGATAGATAGACAGAGATATATATATATATATATATATATATATATATATACATATATATATATATATATATATAGAGAGAGAGAGAGAGAGAGAGAGAGAGAGAGAGATGTAGATGGATGAAAATTCCTTTTTAGTCTCTTAAGCCAGCTGAGGACCCCTTGAAGCACCTATGCCCCATGCCATTAGGACAGGCTTAAGTTGTCCCTAAAAAATACAGGCCAAGCAGCACTTGGTTAAGGAAAGGAGGAGGGGTTTCAGTCTGGACCTCTTCCACAACTCAGTGTGACCAACCATAGGCCCAAGGTACTGTCCTGCACAGCTCTAGGAGTGACAAGAATCCAGATGCACTAGCTCCTCCTGTGGTCAAGCCAGATCGATGAGCAATCAGGAACTAGTGCCTCCCAGTCATTCAGCTCCTCCCAGTTCTACCACTGAGCTATAGTATCTATCCCTATCACTATCTCTACGCCTGTCTCTAATAATAACTCACAATCACATATTGTAACTAAGCAGGGTAGAGATAGTAGGAGCGGAGGAGGAATAAGTAAATTTGAGTGTTAATGACTTAAATATATGAAAATGACAACAGAAAAGTTTACCAAGGAAAATCTTTAAAAGTCAGTCCATGAACTCCTCTCATGCTGGCTAAATTGTGGATGCATATTATTAGCCTGTCATCCTACCTGTTATCTCAGGGTGTTTCAGGAGAATCAGGAGTCCATATCTCAGGGTGATGCTTGTTGACTCTGTTCCTGCCATAAATAGACCAGCTGCAGTACTGACCAAGTTTTCAATGGTAAAATCACACTGTGGTTGTTGGTTTTCCTAGGAATAATTTGAGATGGTTAATTGAAAAGTAAGAGAATCAGCAGGGCACAGTGTGATGGATTTGAGGTAGACAACCTTGGCTTGTTCTGATTTTTTAAAATTTTTTGTGGGGAGGCAATCAGGGTTAAGTGACTTGCCCAGCGTCTCACAGCCAGTAAATATATGAAGCCACATTTGAACTCAAATCATCCTGAGTTCAGGGCCAGTGCTCTATCCACTGTGCAACCTAGCTGCCCCCATCCCCACCCCCACCTCTACCCCACCCCCAGCTCTGATCTTGACCTTGGGCAACTTATTTAATCTTTTTTATGTTTCAGTTTCCTCATCTGTAAAATGAGGGGGTTGGATTCAACAACCTCCAAGATCCCTTCCAGGTCTAAATCTATGATGCTATAAATAAATTAAGTTTGAGCAACACAATCTAAAGTGGAACAAGAAGTTGGCAATTATCAAGGAAGTTTGGCTTTTGCAGATATTACATATGGAAGAGAGGCAGAGAGAAGAAAAAGAGAGAGAGACAGAGAAAGAGAGACAGAGAGAGAGAGAGAGAGAGAGAGAGAGAGAGAGAGAGACTAGACCTGCAATTTCATTAGCACAGGGAATTTCCAGGTAAAAATTTCTCTCTGCCAATTCAAGTCTGCCCTTTCTCAAAAAAAAAAAAAAAACCTTAAAGTCTCAAAAGAGTTCCCTAGCCCTAGGGCACTGTCAGGTTAAGTGACTTGCCCAGGATCACATAGACTTTTTGCATCACAGAATGGACTTCAACTCAGTTTTGCCTGGTTCAGAGGCTAGCTCTTTCTCTACTACATCAGGAATGTCAAACTCTCAGCCCTCAGGTCACAAGCAACCAGCAAAACTGTGTGGCAAACAACCCAGATTGAAATATAATTGGGAAATGTTTAGCAAAATAAGTAATGATAAAATACAAAATAGATAATGTTAATTTGTGGGTTTTCTAAGTCACTATGAGGCCCACTGGGACCCATTTCTATTCATGCTTGACATAACTGTACTGTATCATGCTATCTTTCAAGATAGCTATACCAATATAGTATATATCAATAATATTTGTGGATATACATGAGCAGCTAGGTGGTGCAGTGGATTAATTGCTCGACCTAGAGTCAGGAAGACTCATCTTCCTGAGTTCGAATATGGCCTCAGACACTTACTGGCTGTCTGACCCTGGACAAGTCACTTAAACTTGTTTGCCTCAGTTTCTTCATCTGTAAAATTAGCTAGAGAAGGATATGGAAAACCTTTCCAGTATTTTTGTCAAGGAAACAACAAATGGAGTCATAAAGAGTCAGACACAACTGAAATGTATTAACAACAATACACAAGCACTATATATATATAAGTTATTGTATTTTCCTCCTGATTTACTAAGCTAATAAATCCTGTTATTTTATATGAGTTAAGTGAGATAAGCAGATTTCAAAATGTTCATCAGCAAATCTTTTACATTCTGCCATATTTCTGGTACATTCAGGGCTTCATTTACTCCATGTTTACATTAGCATATTGCTTTGTTCTAGTTTTCTTTCTAATTTGGTTGGTTTTTCTTTTGGAACTTTTCAATGGTTTTTCTTCCCTTTGGTTTTGCTCTTTGTTTTTTGTGGAGGAGATGGAAAGTGAGGAGCCTTTAATTCCACCATCATGACTGCAGGGCCTCCATTCCAATAAGGCTGCTCAGACTTATACTCCACTGTCTTTGCAGAGTCCTGAAATGACCTGGTCAGTCCTCACTGCCTAGCCCTAGGACCTCTTTCAAGACCCAAATCAAAACATAACTTTTCCAGAAGGAAGCCATATGTTAATACTCCCCAAATATTATATTTCTTGCTAATTTCAAATTCCTTCATCACTTAAATGTTCAATTTATAATCTATTTTGTCTTTCCTTAGACATTCCCAATAATTAGTCTCTTACCTTACATGTGCTTCCTTCTTTCTGTTGGATTAGAAATTCCATTAGGGCTAGGACCCTGTCTTCGAATTCTTCTGTCTGCCAGTATAGTGCTCTGAGCACACTTCAATTAATATATGATTATTTACTGCTGTATTTGTGAAAGTGAGTGTCAGCCTCTAATACACAAGCATTTCATGTACAAGAACTGAGATTCAGACCTACTGCTCACACTGTACCTGCTCCATTTTTGCCAGGAAATAGTCAATGAAGTCCCGAGGATCACTGGGGTTCAGTGTCCTTTGGTGTTCCTTCACCTCTTCCAAAATAAATTCATGTAGTGAATGGAAATTTTTAAATAATTTGTGATGAGATCCAGGGAGATAATGTACTAAAGATGGAAAAGAATTGTAGACCTAAAAAGAAGAATTTTATATCATACTTTATTAGAAAGAGAAAACAATTCTCTACTCTAGCCTCAGGATGATGTTCAGAAGAGGGCTGAATAAGGGTCAGACAAATGCCTTTTGCAAAATAGTGACTTTTCTCTTCATTCCCCTATACAAATCCCCTAAAGTATTTTAATATTCTGTTCCTTGGTTGCCTGAGACAACCTTGGGCTTCATTCTCAATTCTCATTTCCTACAGAAAAGTTCTCATCCTTTCACATTATTAGGTCTTCTAAGAGCTCTGGCTACCTCCTTCCATTGGGACAACTACCTCACCTGCTAGTCTGATCCAAACTAAGGTGCTCAAGGGAAAAGTCAGTTTCTCTATAGTAACATGAATTTTAACATTTAGTCCCTGGGACGAGTGGGTGAACTATTCCAGGGAGGGGCCTTATAATGTCCCTCAAATCAGAACACATGGGGTAATCTTCTTTAGTCCTATCTTTAGTCCTGTCTTTAGTCCTATCAATGAAGAAGAAAATGTCACCCCATCCCAGCATGGTACTGTTGTACCTCCCAATGGAATGCATGATGATCTCAAGCCCAGGTCCTTGTAGTAGTGTCTTTGAAGTAATGAAATAAAAAAAAAAAATCTTGAGCTATAAAAGGAGAGAACACTGGCCTCACCTGACTCCATGGGGAACTTAAAATCTTGACATTTTCTTCTAAAATGTTCATCAAATATGAAAATTTCTGGTCTTTATATCCAAAATGTTTTTGGAAAATAATAGAACAGATGACATTGCAAGGAGCACACCCAAGGATGAATGTGGGGTCACATGGTAATCCTAAAGGAGAGAGAGAGAGAGAGAGAGAGAGAGATTTTAACGTTGTCATTCTGACCAATAGGAAGTTGTGCCTGCCTTAAATTAAGATCTGACTATCCTGTCTTTCCCCTCTAGCCTGCATTCTAACTGACATTTAATTGGCATAGCAAGGATGAAAATGAATGACTTTGTAAGAAGCATCTGATTTGACCCACATAAGAGTTCTAAGTGCAAATAGAATAATTCCCATTTTATAGATGAGATTACTGAGGCTCAAGAAAATTAGCTGATTTATGTTCCGACTAGGAGTGATGAACAAGTAGGATTCAACCCAAATTCTCTCCTGGCCCCAGATACACTGCTGTTCCTACCATACCACATCACTTACCATTTCTAAATCCCTGTTAATCACCTCACCCTAACCTGCTTTTCTTTCAGACTTCTTTATGTCTATTTTAAATTATATTTCATTTTATTTCAATCATTAATCCCAGGATGAAGGTTGCAGGCACTGGGCTGAAAGACTTCCTATTCCAAAATGCTCTTAAGTTCAGGGCTCTGGGTTATCCAAGGAGTGATGATGTCAAGGTGGTGATGGTAGGTTGCCTTGACTGGCATGTATTGCCTCTCGTCTCTCCCTCAGGATGCCCCACAGCTTTAGCCAGGCTGGCCCATCTGCCTCATGAAGAGCAATTGACTGGTTATTGGCTGGCAATTGGTGGAAATGGCCAGCCCTTTCTCCACACGAATTGCTTCTCAAGATGAGAACTGTGAGGACTAGACTAGGACCAGTAGTCTAGAGATTGCTGCCACCACTATGGCCCTTGTACTTATCTGCCTATTGGCAGCAGCTGGTCATCAGTTGTTGCTAGTACTAGTGAGAAAAGTGGGCCCCTTCTCCAAAGTAATTTTTCCTCTCAATGAGAATCATAGAGACTAGCCTAGAAGTGATTTGGAAGTGAAGAAGAAGACACTGCTATTGCCAAGGTCTTGAGCTCAAGGGCCTGGGCTATTCCCATCAGGATGATGGGGAGGAGATGATAGTCAAGGTGGAGGTGGTTTAACCAGCCTGGATCATTCGGCTGTTCCCCCTCCCCAAACTACTTTGCATTCATTTTGCAAATATTTTTAAATCTAGGTGGCTTAGCCTCTGTGGAGGCAGTTACTAGGCTGTATCTCCGCAAGGGAGTGGCTATGGACACTGGAGTGAAAGTGTTGCTGTTCTCCAGGCCCTTGGGTTTCAAGGTCCTGGGCTATCTCTATCAGGGTCAGAGGGGAGATGGTTATATTAAAGAGGGCCAAGGACAGAGTCTTGTTGATATGAACCCTTAGGGAACTGAAGGTGGATAGTGATGCAGCAAAAGAATATTGAGAAGCAAAAATCAAACAGGAAGAAGAACCAGTAGAGAAAAGCAATATAGAGGCAACTGAGGATAGTATCAATCGACAAATCCACCAGCAGCTACTGAGCTCTTACTGGGCTCTGGGCTAAGCACCAGGGGTTTAGACATAAAAGGGAAAGTGTCCCTGCAGTCAGACAGCTTACATTGCAACTGAGAGACAACATCTGCACAGGGTAGTGTCAAAAGTCCCAGATTCCACAGTGGGGTGGGAATGCTGCTTGCATTTTATTCCTATATTATTGCCGGTGAAACATTCTGGAGTAGGAGAGCACATATAGCTAATTAGGAGCAAGGTCTGACAGTACCCAATGACTGCCCAGCTCCTGCCACCCAATACATACACAGGCACACACACACACAAACACACACACACACACACACACACACACACACACACACGATTCATGTAGGCTTTGCTTTTTATGGTTTAAAAATGGTTATCCCATAGAATTAATGGCATCAGCATCTCTATTTACGTCCTCCTTCAGTGCCCTGTGGGCATGCTAAGTTTCGAATTTCTTAGAAGAAAGACAACCATTCTGCTAGATAGCTTAGATCTGGGGGTAGGAGGAAGAGGGAAAGGAAAGAGCTTCCAAGAGATTCTTCCAAGTCAGCTCATTGCCTTCCTAGCAATGTTGTCAGTCTTGCTTCCCTTCCTTTGGCTAGTCAGCAAAATATCAAGAAAATCCCTGGACTCCCCAAAATGATCCTAATGGAATGCCTTCTACCCCTGGAATTGTTGACCAAAAGTAACAGAACAAGTGCTGCCACGTTCTTATGAGTGCTGCTCCAGGTGAAAAGGAATGAAAACATAGAAAGTCATCTCCCCAAACTTTCCTCACCACACTGCCTCCTTGCAAGATTAGCAGGAACTCATTAGCAGAGCTGCACTGCCTCTCACCTCTTCTCTCAGCTGTCCTGACCTTTCAGAGCCTCTAGGAAAGACCACATGATTACGGGCATATCCCCAGGATGGACCCAAAGTGCAAACATTTTTTTTACATTTTATTACAGTTTCAGACTGTAATAAATTTCTTAGAACAATCGCAGTCTGCATGAGTTATCAGGGATAGGATGGATTTCTCTAAGGTCAGTGGTAACAAAGTAAAGAAACACCAACCTTTTGTTCTTTTTAACTCCTCCACAAGGTACTTCGCCTCTTCTTGGACTCGCTCTTCAATGCTCCTCTTCCCCATCCCCAAATTCCTCAGGGTCATGAGACAGAAGTGACGCATTTGCTTCCATCTCTCTCCATTGAGTACAGTAAGTCCTATAAAGGGGAGCAGGAAGAAAAGAAACCTTAGACATCAAATTTCTTTACAACCCATGTCAAGAAGTCCATGCCCAAGGGCCACACCCATTGCTCTGGGAGAATAGAATGAAATGAGGGAAGTGTCAGTTTGCTTTCTCCTCTGTCAATACTGTTTCCTATCCCATGCTACACATCATTTTCCTTTCATTAGTCACAAATACATCACATGGCCCTACACCCATAACCCTCTCTTGGAAATGAAGTGGTCATAAAAGGGAGGCCTGGATAAATACATATTTTTGAGACCCTGAATGGTTGTAGAGTAAGTTAGTTTGTACCTTTACATCTTTTGACACAAGGAATGTAAAGGATTATGATGTCTTTGCTAGCTAAACTGAAGTCCTGGTCTCCCTAGTTCACACAGGGACTAAAAAGTGAGAGTCCCTATTTCTTGTGTTTTTATAGCATAATAGGAGGCTCAGTGTATACAGTACAGGTCCTGGAATCAGGAAGATTCATCTTCAGAGTTCAAATCCAGCCTCTGACACTGGGCAAGTCACTTAACACTGTCTGCCTCAGTTTTTCATCTATAAAATGATCTGGATTAAGAAATTGCAAACCACTCCAGTATTTTTGCCAAGAAAACCCCAAATGGGGTCATAGAGAGTTGGACAGCACTGAAATGACTGAGCAACAAGAGGTACCCTCAATAGGAATAGAAAGTTACATAAGCTCACTAGCAATCCCGATATCAAATGGCTTTTCTGAGCTTTCTTTTTTTCCTAAAGAAAGGCACTATGTAGGACTATGGTTTATGGGGAAATGATTGTTGAGTCAAAACAAAATATAATAATTATACAAAAAATTGTAGCTATTTGAGCTACGGCCAAGGTGTACACATACCTTCACGGTACACACATGATACACACATACTAAAGCTTAACATGTCATGTCCTTCTTTCCCTGAATACATCACACCTTCCAATCTTCAGTTATCACACTCTGATTCCAGATATGGAATGAGGGCTTCACCCAACTACCCTTCAATTGGCAACTCCACTTTGCCTGGAATCTTATTTCCATTGGACCTTTATCAGGATCAAATTCTTCACCCTCTGCTTCAAGATCCTTCATAAGAGAACCCACGAACTCTTTAAGAGAGTGATTGATATTCCTTGGAATGGAATTTAATTTATGTTGGTTTTATTAAATAGCTCTCTGAAAAAGGAGAAGCTGAAACTGTCAGGCCTCCTAGGATCTGTGGCAAAATTGAGATCCCCAGCAAAGGGCTTTTCCTCTCCCTTTCATTGAGGACAATCTCACAAATTGCATTCATTAACAGATACTTTTGATCTCATAACACAACTAACCCTGTTGCTTAAGTAGCTTCTGCTCTGCCTCAGAATTCCCTCAAAAAAAAAAGAAAGAGAGAAAGAAGTAAGGAAAAGCAACTCCTCTTGAAATGAAAGTAACACGATGAACACTAACCTTCTTGGTCCCATTTTTTTCCTCCCAATAGACATTTCAAACTCATTACATCCAAAATTGAATTCACTGTCTTCCTCACCCAAACCTCTCCTTCTTCTGTCCTTTCCTATTTCTGTTCAGGGAACCACCACCCTTCCAGTCATTCAGGTTCATAACTTCAGTGGGATCATTGATTCCTAACTCTTCCCTTACCCTCACATCTAATTAGTTCCCTAATCATTCCCATCTCTACATCAGCTTTCTTTCCTTTTCTGTGAGGCTCTGGAGGTTAAGTGACTTGCCCAGGTTCAAGTGTTTGAGGCCGGGATTGAATTCAGGTCCTCCTAACTCCAGGGCCAGTGATCTATCCACTTGGCCACCTAGCTGTCCCTACATCAGCTTTCACAACTTTTCCTTTCTCTTCACTCATTTATCCACCACTCTAGTCCCCGCCTTCATCCCTGTTTTGCCTGGAATATTACAATGTTCCTAACTACAGTCTACTCTCTCCCCTTTCATCCTTCACCTAGCTACTAAAGTGACTGGACTAATCAGCCACAGTCATACACACTGTACCTTGACCCTGACATAGTGATATCATTTTGGTCCTCTTCCAGGGTGAAAGACAATAAACAAAGTGATTTTTCTCAAGTGATAAACTGAATATATCAATTGCCTGCTCAACAAACCCTGTGGTTCCATTTTGCTTTCAGGATCAAATACAGGAACTCCTCTGCTAGGCTCTTAAAGTCCTCTACGACCTATTCCCAACCAACCCTTTTTAACTTAGTGCACATTATTCTCTGCAAGCACACTATATTGAACAGAGATTTTTGTTGTTCTCCACCCATGGCCCTCCTCTATGGTATCATACCCCATCCTTGCCCCAGTCTCCCAGACTCCTCAGCTCAGCTCAAGTGCCACCTTGTAGAATCAGATATTAGCTGATCTCAAGCTGCTAGTGTGTGTGTGTGTGTGTGTGTGTGTGTGTGTGTAATATGTGTATATATTTATGTCTATATAAATATATACATATTTATTTATAGTATATATTTATAGTTATCTATATTTATATCTACATAATCTATATATAGTATACCTGCATATCTATATATCTATCGAGGACCTGTGAAGGTAAAAGTCACACCTGAAGGACAAATGATTACAGCAAATTGTAAAGGCTGGATAGATGGAGGAAGTACATCTCTTCTCCCTCTAGGACTTTTCCACCCCACAATCATTTTCTTCCTTCCTTCCTTCCTTCCTTCCTTCCTTCCTTCCTTCCTTCCTTCCTTCTTTCCTTCCTTCCTTTCTTTCTTTCTTTTTTCTTCCTTTCTTTCTCTTTCCTTCTTTCCCCTTCCTTCTTTCTTTCTTTCTTTCTTCCTTCCTCCTTTTCTTCCTTTCTTCTTTCCTTCTTTCCTTCCATCCATCTTTTCTTTTCTTTTCTTCCTTCCATTATTTCTCTTGCTTCCTTTCTCTTTTTTTTTCCTTTCCATCCCTTACTTTTTTCTTCCTTTCCTTTTATCTCTCTTTCTGTCTCCCTATGTGTGTTTCTCAGTGTGTCTCTGTCTCTGTTTTTCTGTCTTTCTCTCTATCTCTTTCTACCCCCTCTCTTTTTCTCTCTCCCTTCATTTTTCCCTTAGTCTCTTTCTTCCTACTTTAACTGACTATAACATATAATATGAATCTATGCAGCTGCTGCCCTGGAGAAAAGACAAATGGATTCTATACAACACATTACATCCTCCCCAACATGCCACTGCTTTGAGGGCTTTGGTTTGAAAGTGCATCTATTTCCACCAATTTCTCAGAATATTATACTTTTCCCTGTTCTTGCATTTGTCTTCTTGCTCTACACAAAACAGAAACTTACCTAATCCATTGTTAGCGAATTCAAAAACTGGCATAGGTCCTCTGTCAGCAAATGTGTCCCCTTGATCAATCAGTGCTTCTTTCACTGCCTTGTACCCATGTAACACGACAACACGCTCAACACCCAATTGCAGAGTGAACACGGGGCCATATTCTTTAGCTAGCTGTGAAAAGAGAAGTGGGCAGCAGTGAGAGGGTCGTCACTGAATCGGGTGATAAACAGCTTAGATTACTATTGCTGACCTTATTGGGGAAGTTCTCCATCCATTATCTGCTCCTTGAAAACCTTCCTCACATTTATCACAGAGAGGATGATATAACCCTTGAACTCAAGCACAGCCATAGATGGTTCAAAAGACTAAAATTTCATGCTGTTCCTTGGGCTAGCAGCAAGAAGACTGGCTAATGAGGCACAGCATATGACCTTAGTGCAGTATCCCCAAACTTCCTGAGAGGTTGAGCTAATATTTCATAGCTGGGTGCCATAGTGGACATAGCAGTGGACCTGGAATCAAGAAGAACTTACTCAAAGTCCAGTTTCAGATACTTAAGACCTATGTGACTCCAGGAAGCCCCTTAACCTCTGTCTGCCTCAGTGTCCTCATCTGTAAAATGAGGATAATAATAATACTGAATTCTAAGCATTGTGATGAGAATAAGATAATATTTGTAAAACATTTGGCAAACCTTAAATCACTACATAAATGCTATTATCATTATTTTTTATAATTACTCATCTAAAGCAGTGGCACATTGCAGAGGATGTAATGAGTGGTGTGGAAGCCATTTGTCTTTTCTCCAGGGCAGCAGCTGCATAGCTTTATGTTGTATGTTATAGCCAGTTAATATAAGAAGAAAGAGACTAAGGGGAAAATAAAGAGAGAGATAGGCAGACAGACTGAATGACTGACTGACAGGCAGAGTTGGAGAACAAGGACAATGCTGTCAGTGAAATTCTAGAGCAGAAAGGGTTCCTGACTCCAATAGAAATCCTACAAATCAGTATCATTGCATCATGGCTATAGATCTGGAAGTGACCTTAGAATTTAAGCCAGAGATTCTTAAGCTTTTTTATGTCGGGGACTTTTTTGATGGTCTGGTAAAGCCTATGTGTTCCTCTGAATGATATTTTTTTAGAATAAAACACACAGGATTACTAATGAAACCACTTATATTAGAATAAAATAAAGATGTCATTTTTCCCATCCAAGCACACAGAACCTGTGAAATATATTGAGAGCCCCACTGGGAATTGATGGTCCCAAGACCTCCTCTTCGAAACCAATCATATAAGTTTACAGATGAGGACACTGAGGCTCCAAAGATCAGGGTATGTCTGGAGAGGATATGGCAAAGCTATCAGTTTGGCAATCTACCAGGTCATAATGAGAACACATTTTTGTTTTCACAAGTTAACCTCACCTAATCTTTTCTCACAACCCTGTGAGGCAGATAGTACATTTATTGATAATGCCCTCATAAAGACATAGGAAACTGAGGTCCAGGGAGGTCATCATGACTTGTCCAAAGCACAAAGCTAGTAAATGTCAGAATCTGGACTTGAACCCAGACCTTTCTAATCCCAAGCTCAATGCCTTTTCTGCCACCCCAGGCTACCTTTCAAAGGCTTTGAGATCTACAGGTCTGAGTTCAGAACTTGCTGGTTCCTCTTGAGGCTGGGGTTGCTTTCAGCCAGGCACACTTAAGATTATATGCAAGGACTGGAGCTGCACACAGAGGCTGCCTGAGGGCTCCTGTAAAGGAATGTTTAAGGAAAACATTCTCCACTCTGATCCAACAAAGGTTGGAGGTCCATACCTGTTTGTAGGACCTACTCATTCCTCAGGCCCAGAAATAATCAGGCACATTAAATAGCCCTTATCTTCCTATGAGGTGGGGGGCAGTAAGCATTTTAAGCGGGACCGATGGCATTTTCTCCTAGAACACTGCAGGGACAGTGTAAGCAGTAATAGCAAAGGATGACACATTTTATAGAATGGATCTCATCTACACCTACAGGAACTTGATAGCACCCAGCTACTGCTGAAGCAGTGGGCTGTGATGGTCACTATAATGAATCAAAATATATTCTAGAAAACCTACAATGTACCTACGTACCTACTCTAACACGTAGTACTCATTAGAATGAGCTGCTTGAAGGCAGTCTCCCAAAACAAATAGACTGCTGCTAGTTTCAGGAATGAAACCAACAAAGGAGGGAGCTGCTTACTTACCATGCAAAGAGATTCTGGGATATTCTTTATGTCCAGCTGCAGTATATTGCCAATAATGGGAAGAGAAACAGGACCAGGTGGAAGCTTTCCTCTTCCAAAGCCCTTTTTCCATGGTAAAATGAGAAGCAGACATGAGATACAGAGCAGTAAGCCAAGAGCAATGGCCATAGATGGATCCATTAATACTCTTCCTTACTACTAATGCAGTACAAGGCTCAGAATGAAAAGCTGGGGAGGATTGCAAGCAGGAGATGAATCTGTTAATGATCCCTCAGTATCCTGAGTAAGCCTCCAATGAACTTTGGCATGCCAATAAGATTAAGAGAACCTTATCCTTATTCTATCATAGTATATTTAAAGTATCAGGAGACATTCAATTTGTTGTTTAAAGTTTCACTGATTCTTTTTGTTCCTTATATACCACAGTTATTTCCCAATATGGCCCTGCCTCCCCTTACAATCAACACTTTTTAACCAACATTAAACAAAATTAATCATTCGAGGACTTTGATATGTATGTCATATCCCATAATACCTTATCATTCTGCTGAGCAAGGTGTTTCTTAATATGTTCCAAGATTGAGAGCACCTTTACAACATAAAAACCCTTCATTTACCCATTGTTATTGCCCTTTGTTTTCCTAGAGGACCATGACATCAGGGAATGATGTCATGACTTCCAAGTGAATCAGATTCAAGTGAGGGAAGGTTTTGCAAGGTCACCAACCTCAGTTGCTCCTCCAGAGTCATCTGGGTTCACTAGCAAGATATAGATCAGGATGGCTGGAGATGACCCTGGAATGAGTGGGAGTTCTTGGCCTTTTTAAATTAAGGTCTCTTCCAGGTCTCCTCAAAAGACTTAAGGACCCACTAAATCTTCATTCAAGAAAACTTGAGTTGTTGGGGAGGAAGAGGGTAATTGTGAGTTCCTTTTTTGTCATAATCTCTAATATTTACAATGAACACTAGTCTTAGGCACTTCATATGCATCTTCATTTTTAAACAGAGGCCAACAGACCCTTAAAAACCCAGAATACATAATTAATTTGTAAAATATCAAAGAGGACGTGCAGTAACAGCATGGACCATGTCAGGCATATCACGTGAATGAGAGATGGATATACAACCACAAAGTCCAGGCCACAGGCTTCTCCTAAATATCTGCAAAATACAAAGGTCACTCTGTTAATGTTCTTCTTGGCTTTTTCTGTTTTACAAGCAAAACACAGTAAGATGTCAATCTCCATCGGTCTGAAAAGCAAGGATATCCTGACAGCTGAGAAAAGGCACTAGGGTTTAAAACTTTTAAAATTCCCATCATTGTTAATATAAAACATTATTTCCTATTCAACTATATCTGATATATTTTCCCAAAATATCTAGTTGTCACTCAATGTAGTCTTATCACCAGATGCACCTGGAGATGTTACAGTTTTATTAGCAGTACTCTTTAAAAACACATAATTGCAAAGAAGCTTTTTATAAATTCAGCAATACTTTTAAGGTAATTTGTATTTGAAAAATCAAACTTGACTACAATTTTGAAAAATAACATGTATATATAACAATATTCTTATATTCATATATGTATATAAAACAATATTCTTTTAGTCTACAGTGCTTATTTTGGTATATCAAACTTGTTTTTAAATGACAATACTTGGGGTGAATTTTAATCCAGGGGCAACTTGCAATTACTCCATGATGTAAAGCTTGAGAAACAATGACCTGCAATAAATTTTCCACTGAAGACTACAACTGATAATAATAACTATCCTTTCATGAGAAAAAAAATGAATGATGAAAGCTTCTCTTTTTTATACATATTGCATTTAAAAGTTGCTAGCCAGAAATAGTAGCCAAGAGAAGGAGAAAAAGGAACTCATCCCAAAATTCTCTTTAATTCTCCTTAATCAGTTTAATGCTGAATCATTAAATGGTGAAAGAATGTTATCAAGTGCTATTGCATACATAACAGAGAGAGCTGTAGCATTGTTACTTTCTGAAGGTTAGAGGAAGGGATTTGCTGATGAAATGTTTAACACCCAGAATCTCCAGGAAAAAATGAATGTGTGTGTATATGTATATATACACACAAATACATATAAATGCATATATATATATATATTTATATATACATACATAAATACATATATACATATATATTTATATATACACATACATAAATACATATATACATATATATTTATATATACACATACATAAATACATATATACATATATATTTATATATACACATACATAAATACATAGATATATATATATATATAACAAATTTTAAGTTTAAGGTGCATTATTAATGTTTTTGCCTTCACTTTCTTAAGTCTAGACAATCAACAACAAAACAAAAATTCATGCCCTTATTTGTCATATTTGCTATGCAGGCTCACACAGGAAATTTAAGAATCAGATCTCATGAGATGGTACAAGGTGGATCCAGAATTTTTTCAGTGTTTTCAGTTGTTTCTGACTCTTTGTGAACCTATTGGGGGTTTTCTTGGCAAAGACACTGAAGTGGTTTTCTATTTCCTTCTTTAGTTCATTTTACAGATGAGGAAACTGAAGCAAACAGGATTAAATGACTAGCCCAGGAGCACGCAGCTAGTAAGTGTACAAGGCAGAATTTAAAATTAGGTCTTCCTGACAACAGACCCAGTGCTCTATCTATCCACTGTGCCACCTAGGTGCCCCGGATCCAGCTTACTCTTGGTCATATACTACATGACCTCTAAAATCCTTCCCAGTTCAAACCTTCTGTGAATCTCCCTCTGAATTTATTCTCTGATACTTTATAAGAAATTTCAGAGAGAGCACCAGGTAGGTACAGAATGGTGGGCAGAAAGTAGGAACTATACTAAACAAAGAGACACAGAGAAAGAAGACACCTGGACTAGGTTTAGCTCAAGGCAGTTGAAGGGTCCAGGTTTAGAACAGACTTTTGGAGAAAACAGAATGGGAATGGAAAGGAGTATATCTCTTACTCAGCTTACATGGCCCCTTCACAAAAATTGACTATTTATTTGGGCATGAAAACCTCACAACCAAATGCGGAAACGTAGAAATATTAAATTAATCCCTTTCAGATCATAATGCAATAAATGTTATATTCAATAAAGGGCCATGGAGAAATAGATTAAAAATTAATCGGAGACTAAATAATATGATCCTAAAGAATGAGTGGGTTAAGGAACACATCATAGAAACACTAAATAATTTCATTAAAGAGAATGACAATGACACTACATATCAAAATTTATAGGATGCAGCCTAAGCAGTACTTGGGGAAAATTTTAATTCTCTAAATCCACAAATACAACAGAGAAAAAGCAGATCAACGAGTTGGGCATGCAATTTAAAAAAAAATAGAAAAAGAACAAATTGAAAATCCCCAATTAAACACCAAATTGGAAACTGGAGGATTTAGGAGACTGGGATGTAGAGCATAAGTGGAATGAACCCCGAAATGAGGCTCAAAGCAAGCCCGGGGATAAACCTAATAAAATGCCTAGGAAAGAATTATTTGCCACTCTTATTGAAGCCGGGCTGGAGAGGGAAAGAATTGATGGGATACCTACTGCAGAGCTATACCAGCTGTACAAGCAGAAAATAGGAGAAAGCAAGAAAGCTAGGGAGGTTAAAATTACCTCCGCTGCTCCCCCTGAATTGTATCCTTCCCTGGATTACCAGAAGGGAGAATAGGATAGTGGCCAAGCCTCCGTGTTAGAGGTTTCCCGGTGTGATTTCCGCCCTCACGTTGGTATAACAATTTATTGGAAAAATGGTTCTACTTCAATTGCTAAAGCCTTGATAGACACGGGGCCGAGGCCACTTTGATATATGGGGAACCCTCTAGATACAGGAATGGAATTCCTATTACTATAACTGGATTAGGTGGTAAAGAGGTAAGTGTTAGGCAAGTTAAAGTAACGATGAAAATTGGGCAACTTCCGAAAAGGGAATACACAGTGGTAATAGTCCCTGTCCCTGAATATTTAATTGGTATTCACATATTGAAGGGAATGACCCTCCATTTACCAGAGGAGAAGTATCAGTTTGCTGTAAGAAAATTTAATGTTAAAACAGTATTAGTAGGAAAAGTGCATATGCCCCCTGTTATGCTGCCCATTCCTACTCAAACTGTTTCAGTGAAACAATATCATATCCCAGGAGGTCAGGAGGAAATTTCAGCTACTATAAAAGAATATGTAGAGGCAGGGGTGCTGGTCCCTACTACCACCCAGTGGAATAATCCAGTATGGCCAGTTCAGAAATCTGATGGGTCTTGGAGAATGACTGTAGATTACAGGCAGCTGAATAAGGTGACTCCACCCCTTTTCGCTGCAGTACCAGACACAGTGACCTTGATAGAAAGAATACAGATTCACTCTGGGCAGTGGTATGCAGTGGTAGATTTAGCTAATGCCTTTTTAACTATTCCTATTGACCCCTCCCAGTGGGATCAATTTGCTTTTACTTGGCAGGGCAGACAATATACTTTCACCCGCCTACCTCAAGGATATGTTCACAGCCCTACTATTTGCCATAGGATTGTGGCAGAACATCTGGACGAGATTAAACTGCCAAATGTCCAGATAACTCAATATATTGATGACATAATGATCCAGGGAGATACTTTGACTGCTGTAGAAAACAGATTACAAAAAATTGATAGAACACATAAAACAAAAAGGATGGGAGATAAATCCTGCTAAGACAGGGGCCCTCTCAGTCCGTAAAATTCCTGGGAATATTTTGGAATAAGGGACATAGGGAAATACTCCCCCAGGCTAGACAGAAAATTTTGGATTTTGCAGTGCCCTCTAGCAAGAAAGAGGCTCAAAAGTTCATTGGATTGTTTGGTTATTGGAGGAATCACATACCACACTTGGGGCAAATATTGCAGCCTTTATATGGGGTTACTAGGAAAAAAATATGAATTTTTCTGGGGAGAAAAAGAAAAGAAAGCATTTGAGGAGGCCAAAGCTGCCATACAGACAGCCTATGTAATCGGGGGTCTGTAGAATTGCAGGTATCTGTTCAAGATCAATATGCAAATTGGAGTCTATGGCAAAAACAACAAGGAAGGAATGTCCCCCTGGGGTTTTGATCCAGGAAACTTCCCTCTGCTGGGGAGAATTATACTCCCTTTGAGCAACAATTGCTAGCTGCATACTGGGCCCTAGTGGAGACTAAGCATTTGACCATAAATCATGAGATGATATTAAGGACTCTCATACCTATTGTGAGTTGAATAACGGGAACCCCTGCATCCCACAAAATTGGACATGCACAGGAATCTAGTATTATAAAATGGAAGTGGTACATACAGAATAGAGCTAAACCTGGAAATCAGGGGTATTGGTCCTACATGAGAAAGTATCAGAGTTAGATTCTGGCAGTAGTGCAACCAGTTCCCACACACAAAAAGCTGTATCCCCTATAACATGGAATCACAGGTATGATTCCTTGAATCCTGAGCGAAAGAAACACACCTGGTTCACTGATGGGACTGCTTAATATTTGGGATAGGTCCGGCACTGGAAAGCCATATCATACAACCCCATCACTAAGGTTACTTTGGAAACCACAGGAAAAGGGGGCAGTAGCCAATGGGCTGAACTGGTAGCCATCCATCAAGCTCTCAAACACGAGAGGGCAATGACACCTTTTTACTGATTCCTGGGCAGTGGCCAATGGCCTCACTACTTGGATGCCCATATGGCAATCAAAAAATTGGGAAATTCATGGCAGGGAGATTTGGGGAAAGGAAATGTGGATTGATATTTGGGACTTGGCTCGACGTACTAAAGACTCAGTTTTTCACATAGACACACACGCCTCGGTGGACACTCCACAACGTGAGTACAACGCGTACGTAGATGGTCTAGCAAAAATCGTGCAGGTACAAGCAGACGAGGATAAGGCTGCTCAATCCAGTGCGGGGAGGAAGCATTAGCACGATGGCTTCATATAACCACAGGACACACAGGCCCTCAAGCCACGTACAGGTGGGCCTTAGATAGAGGGATATCTGTCCCCCTTTCCTTACCTGAGGCAGGCAGTAGACAAATGTGAACTGTGTCAATTGTTTAAACAAAATCCTGTCCCCTGAAAAGTAATGGGAGAATTGGGACGTGGCACCTTGCCTGCTCAGATATGGCAAATTCATTATATTGGCCCTCTCCCTACGAACAAAGGCTGTTCTAAATGGGCCACACAACACAACACTTGTAGGACATTGGATATGATTAATTTATACCATGGACCCCCTATGCAAATCCAAACTGACAATGGCTCACATTTCAAGGGAAAAGAAATAGGCTTATGTTGCCAGCAGCATAACATTGAATGGGTATATCATATCCCCTACTATCCACAAGCAGCAGGCCTTGTAGAAAGAATGAATGGACTCTTAAAAGAAAAATTTAAAAAGCTGGGAAATAATAGTTATCAAAATTGGAAAGATAATCTCTTTGAGGCCCTTCAACAACTAAACAATTGGCCTCTAGGAAATGGGACTCCCTTATCTAGAATGATGACTCCCAACCTACGAGTCTGAGCACAAGCTAGTACTGCCCAAACTGTGAAATGGTGGGCAATTGATCCCCGTGCAGTTGAGCCTATAGGGGTCAGCCATTTAGGGGTCCAGGCCACACAGTGGTGCAAGCAAGATCAAGGTATTAGTATCTCTTATTCATTGTTAAAGCAAGCAACAGAGGAATGTCATATATGCCAGTTGGAAAAGGAACGAACTCTTCCTCATGTAAGAACTGGAGAAATAGCAAGGGGAAAAAAAAGATAGATTATATTGGACTTCTACCCCAAGATAAAGGTTGCAAATTTATATGTACTTGTGTTGACACCTACTCAGGTGTACTAGTGGCTTGTCCTTATAAGAATGCAACCCAGAAAAACACCTGTCAAACTCTAGATATTATAAGTCTATATTATGGAACCCTGATGCAGATTCAGAGTGATAATGGCTCACATTTAAAAGGTAATGAGATGAAGAGATACTGTGTATTGAACAATATAGAGTGGGTATATCATATTCCATATTATCCACAAGCATCTGAATTGATAGAAAGGATGAATGGATTGTTGAAAGAACAGTTAAGAAAGTTAAGTTGTAATAATTCGTACCAGCATTGGAAGGATAATTTGTTTACTGCTTTACATAGTTTGAATAATAGACCATTAGGAGAATAATGACCCCAAATCTCCAAATTAGAAAATGTCAGACACGTAAGATCCAAAATGTTGAATATTGGATTGTGAAGGAAGATGTCCCACCACTGTATCCAGGAACACCTGGTTTGGCAGGATTTGATTTACATTGTTTAGAGAACTTTTGGTCGGATAGAAAAGAGATAAGAGAAATCTCTACTGGGATATGTATAAGCATCCCTAAGAATCATTTTGGATGGATATTACCTAAACCAGGATTAGCAACTCAAGGAATATATGTATTGGCTGGAGTGATAGATTCTAGTTATCAAGGAAAAATTATTGTGACACTACAGAATTTAGGTGGAGAACCTATACAGTTGTATAAAAATGATAGAACAGTTCAATTGATTGTTATTCCTTGTGAAACAATACCTCTTATGAAAATTGGCCCTCCTTCCAAAATAACTATCAGAGGAAAGGAAGGAATTAGTTCTGCTGATAGAACAAAGTTGGTAGCTGAAGTATGTTCCAAAGGCTGCAGAAATTATAGCACATGGGAAAGACAACACTGTAGGAGTGGTTAGCCCAGGAGAAAATAATTATGAAACTATATCTTTGGCTCATGTATTCTATTGTGAATGAGGCTATGATAGTCTCTTTGTTTCTTTTTGGTTTTCGTCTCTTAAATTTATTTGTGAGATTTGTTTCCTGCAGGATTAGTACCATCCACCTGCAGATGCCAAATCACTTAAGCCAGATGTCACACTCTGATGTGTTCAGATGTCACCTCTGGACCTGTCCACAACTGTGACGTGTCATCTCTGGACCTGTCCATGACTGTGATGCGTCACCCCTGGACCTGGCATCAACTGAGTTCCAGATGCCAGCTTGCTAAAGAACTGACCTTTCGAATAGAACTCTTTATCTTTTAGGGCAAGAACAGCTCTATGTCCAATTTCAACAGGAAGAAGCTTTGGAGGATGAGACCTACGCCCCTTACCCCAAGTTTTTGAGGCCCATTCATTCAAGGCAGGAATGATGATATTGTTTTATATACTTTTCTTGTGTTGTCCCTGTTATATTGTATTGTAAAGTTCTGTTGACACCAGTTATCCCAGAATTCCTATTGCCCTATGTAATGGATATGAAAGATCTTGGGGCCAGTTGTAATAGCAATTAGATTTGAAGATCTTTCCCACCCATTAATAGGCCATGTGGCCTGCTTACATCACAGGAAGACTAAGTTACATGGTGGGAAGAGCTTCATGACAGGAAAAGGAAGTTATGTCACAGTAAAAAATGGGAAGAGAAAGAGAGAGAGAGACAGAGAGAGAGAGATGTTATGGCTGCTAATGGCCACCCTCATGATTGTTAGAACTGAACAGGCTGACTTAGCTGTATTGCGAGTTTGTTTTGGGGAAGACTCCAGCAGGGGTTCAGAGAGGTTTGGGGATGGCCAGGCTCCAGTCTGTGATATGGTGTTTTAAATTCCTTGCTGTTATGATAAAGTGGGCTGACTTGGCTGTGGGAGCTGAATATTTGGTTATGAGATATGGTTCTCTGGTGTCTGAATAAATGATTTACTTCTTCTACCTTCTATTCTTGTATACTATTCCTACCTTCTAGCCTTGTACACTTTGCAATACAGAACTACATAGGCATTTTGATAATTACCATCTACATTGTTATTACTGCCTTACTGTTTCGCTATCCTAATGGGGAAGACAGCATTCAGTTGTGTACAAAGTAGATATGAGTATAATCAAGTCCCTCACAAAGCTCTTGAAGAACTGACAGATCTACATCCTGAGAGAATTTCTGAAACAATGGGTTCTTTTGAGGAAGAAAGTTTTGTTTAGAGGTAAGCATTTGAACACCTGGATTATGAATAGCATCAGCACCAGTGTGCACCAGAGACCAGACTGGACCAGCAGGTGGTATGAAAAATCTGTTGAGTAGCTTCTTCATTTTTTTTTTACCTTTCACTGAAGTGAATCTGGCTGAGAACTACCCCCACCATTGCAAGTGATACATTGTTTAAATGTTCATCTATGTTTCTTTATTATTTGATATTGTTAATAAATTCCACACCAAGTAATAATGAGGTTTGCTAAAGTCTGTTAATTCCAGAGTTTGAGATTGAAAATAGCTTGTGTGGAGGGAAAATAAGAATATCCATCATTACATAATCTGGTCCTCTTTTCTTTTAGAAATCCTGCAAGTGGAAATTACCTCTCAAACACACATCTCTATCTGGTCCCCATAACTTTCCCACTTTTTTGTTTTTTGTTTTTGTTTTTCAGTGCCTTTTCTACTTCCTTCTATAGCACCTTGGAGATTGTATAAGAGTTCAAATACAGTAGCTCTGTTCTCATTGATGGAGAAAATACTTCGTTATATTCATGTTGACAGATTTTTACCATCTATTTCCCCTGTTGTCCTTCCAGTTAACAGATTTCTATACATTTGTTTTCCCCTTTATTGGATTCCTGCTTTTTATGAGCTGCTACTATTCACAATCTCTCACTCTATAACATTTTGCAAAAGGGTTTATATTTTAAACTAGTATCATTGCCCTTGGCTACTATTTCGTAATGCTTTTCAACAGAATTTTCAAGGGAATGCTAGATAGGGTGATTTCTAGGCTATTTTGGTCATAAGCACAAGCACATAAGCAACACCTTAATGATGTTCCACTGAATCTTTTCACCCCAGAGACTCACATAGGCATGTAGCCTCATGGTATTCTCCTGAGCACCTGGATATCCCTTTGAAGAAAAATGAACTTGGTGTTGCTTGAGAGAAATCTTATTTCCCATTGGCCTATGATATCTGGATAACTCATAAGAAATAGAGGGTCAATTACAAGTACTTATGCCCCCCTCCACATTGTAGCTTTAGTCCCTTATTAACCCTCCAACTCCAGCAGGGCTGTGGACACAATTCTTCTGTCTGCTCGAAAATTGGTACTGTCTTCAATCTCCCTAACTCATACTAATCCATTAGATTCTGGATATCATTTTGTTTTGCCGAGAGAATGGTGCTGCAAAGGAATTTCCTTCCTCTCTTCAGCTAAGGGTCAAGAACACTCTCCCTTTGGTCGTATGGTTCCCCCCTCACTCTCTCACTAGCTTGTGACTTCTCAGTCTGAGAGATGGCACCACTGCTTCATTAAGACTGAGGCCAGGAACTTGGGGTCTAGGAATTCTCCTTCTGAGCCACATGGGTAAGAACAAAATGTAACTTCCATGCACTTGTGCCCCAAGGTTGCAGGTCTGCCCATACCTTTTACAGGGAGATCAATGTTCCAAACAAAACATCACTACCCTGTCTGCTAATCAAACTGATAATGTAACCCCCGATCAATCCTGCTGTATTTCTAACTTGGTATAAGTTTTTATCACCAATGAGCTGATAATTTAACTGTATACAGATAGCTGATTTGAAAACAACTCCCATATTGGTACCCAATACTCTCCTCTCTGATAA